>NC_083468.1:2389264-2426764 GCF_030014155.1 Tachysurus vachellii | reverse complement strand
AAAGAAAGAAAGAAAGAAAGAAAGAAAGAAAGAAAGAAGGATAAGAAATGAAGAAAGAAAGAAAGAAAGAAAGAAAGAAAGAAAGAAAGAAAGAAAGAAGGATAAGAAATAAAGAAAGAAAGAAAGATAAGAAAGAAAGAAAGAAAGAAAGAAAGAAAGAAAGAAAGAAAGAAAGAAAGAAAGAAAGAAAGAAAGAAAGAAATGAAGGAAGGAATGTTGAATGATGACAAAAGAAGGAATCAAGTGGAAATAAAGCATAAAAAGGAATAAAGCAAGGAAAGAATGAAATGAGGAAGAAAAGAAAAGAACATAGGCTAATGTTAAAAAGCAAAGACGTGTGAAGATAGGAAGGATGGAAAGACGAGAGGGGAAGAAAGGAAAGGAGGATGAAAGGAAGGATTAGAAAGTAAGGAAAATATAAAGACAGGAAACGGGGTCAAAAAATCTACTAAAAAAATAGAAATATAGGAAGGTATGTGGAAAGGATGAAAGAAAGAAAGAAAGAAAGAAAGAAAGAAAGAAAGAAAGAAAGAAAGAAAGAAAGAAAGAAAGAAAGAAAAGAATATTTTAAGAAGTATAAACAGATTCTTATGAACAAGTTTTAAGTGCTTTAAGTATTAATTATTCTACAGTTCCTCAAATCATCTCTGTACAAAGTTTACCTGAGAGAAAGGTTGACTTTCAACTGCACTCGTTTTTCTGTTTTGTTTCCTTTTCTTTTTTTTTTTTTTTTGCAGAGTGTCCCCGGCTTCCCAGGCATCCCGGGAGGAGGGTGAAAGGCCTGAATTCTAACCAATCAGCACACAGGTCACAGTGGTCAGTGCCAAATAAAGCCCTCCCTCTCCCCCAGATCTCTGTGATTCATTCTCACTCAGCCAGAATGACGGAATTACCAAGTTTCTCATCTACTGCCAACACCAGATGCCCTTTGTCTCCCTTTCACTGCCTAAGTTTTTCTGTTATTCATACACACACACACATACACACACACACACACACACACACACACACACACACACACACACCTTTAAATTAACAGACAAAACACCTAAATTTAGAGGCAAAAATATCACAAAACTAAAATCCTTTCAAAAACCATGAATATGTACCTGGAGTCATGTGTGTGTGTGTGTGTGTGTGTGTGTGTGTGCCCCTGATTTATTGCTCTGTCATAACTGATATTTAGAGAAGAGCTGATCATCACTGATACTACAAACAGAATGAAAGGTAATCGCACTGCCATTTTACTGAAAAAGGTTCGCAAACCAGACAATTCCAAGTAAACAGAGACAAACAGTAGTCTAGACAAAATGGCCTGACTATCCTGACACACAAGAACACACTACCTCAATATAAATCCAATACCACAGCTCTCATAAAGATGAAGTGTGTATTTCTTGCATGGTTTGGTTCATCATTAGTAAGGAACATAAATAAGATGCCTGATCCAATTGGGCTGGAACTTCCTATAATTTATCTCAGTACACCGAGCGCAGTAGTTCCTTGTTCATAGAAAAACACCAACACTTGAGCAGGAGCTAAAATGAGTGCTTATTAAAGGTGGGGTCTCCGATTTTTGAGAAATGCTTCAGAAAACTGAGTCGGGCCAAAAAAATAAACAAAAAACAAAACAAACGTGTAGCCAATGAGCAGAAAGGGGCGGGTCTTGTCAATATGGGCGGAGAGAGTGTTCAGTGCGCATGTGTGACATTAGCAGAAGGCGGTTTTAACATTGACATGGAGGATAAAAACAAAGAAAGAAAGAGAAGAAAGACTTACGATAAGACAAGAAGTAGGACGTGTTAATATAGGATCAGCTTTCCAGCGCTGGAGAGAACTGAAGGAGCAGGAAGTTGGTCACATATTCACAGATTGGAGTTTCCTGAGTCAATAACTCCTGAGCTAAACGCTGTTACTACACAAATAACACCTCTTTTCTATCGTAGTAATGTAGAGACGCAGCTACAACCGTGTTTTGTGTAGTAACAGTGTTCAGCTCAGGAGTTATTGACTCAGGAAACTCCAATCTGTGAATATGTGACCAACTTTACTTAAGACGCCGAGGCGCTTTTTTCCTTCTCGATAGGTGAGTAACGTTGGTTTTGCTTTGTTACACAGAACTAATATATGTCTTTGTCCTTTACATGATTATGCTTGTGTGTCATTTTTGCTTGTTTGTTTATCTGCAATCGTATTGTTCTTCCCTTCAGCTATGATAAAGACACGTTTCTTTCCATTAGTTGCCTGGGTTATGTATGTATGTGTGGGGCGGAGCTATCGATAAAGGGGTGGGACCCATTTGGGTTAGGGGCGTGTTTGTTTTGGTGATTTCAAATGTCAACATTGGCTTTCAAACAATGGAGACCCCACCTTTAAGGTTCTGTTGTATTTACCTACAGGTAGAAGAAACCTTAATTAACTACAATAACTATGCGGTACAAACTCTACAAATCATATTCATCGTTATTTTCTGCGTAGTACCTACATTCTATCAAATAATCTCTGATAAAGTCTTTGCTCTTCACGTGTTCTTTAAAGATCATAATAAATACATAGTAAATACATAGAAGCTTAAAAGGTCCCCCTGAAAAGGACAACCAATAAAATCCAATACCCAAAGAACCCACAGTCTCCAGCATAACAGTTAAAACCTGCACAGGGTTATCTGGTGGAAAGACCTTCCTGAAACGTTCTCCTGTGGTGGAAATGTAGGGTCATGAAAAGTTTCCTAGGGTTCCTTGGAAAAGTTTCTGAAATGTTCCTGAAAAGGTTCCTATGGTTCCTGAATTCCTTTCCCTTTTCCGCTGCCGCTTTGACTTCCCTTATATGATGCTGAAGGATTTGCTGACCTACATAAACAAAGGCCTGACGTACCAGCTTTCACATAAATCTATTTTTCTGTCACAACCGCTTAAAGAGAACACGGGGAACATGTTCCTGCTCCAGTTGTCTTGTAATGCATTAAAGAGGGAAAAAATAACTGGTATGAAAATGTGTTTTCAGCATTTTGTGCTGTATTATTGTGTGTGTTTTATGTTGGTAGAGGACGTCGGTGTGGTTCATCGCACTGAGTGCAGTAATCAGCTTTGCCCAAACATTTAGAGGGCAATTAAGGGAGCTCAAAGCACAGCTCTCGACCCATAAAATGTTATAACATCTCTCTATGTCTTTGCTTCCCTAGTGAGTGTGAGGTTATGTTCTCACTGGTTGGTCCTTCAGCTCATTTGGCACACACACACACACACACACACACACACAGATAAAACCATTTATAAAACCCAGCTGTAGCACCAAGTGGATACAGAGAATAGAGGAGTGTGTGAGAAGAGAGGCTATCGATTATGTCTAAACTTGGCAAGAGATCTCTCCAGTGACAAGAGAGAGACATGTTGCCCTAAAGCGCTCTCATTTTATGAGGGTGTTCTCCACAGTGTTCATTAGCTGACATGTAAAGACAATGTAGAGGATTCAAATTTATGTACAGAAGAAAGGTAACCTGACCCATGAATATGTGATTGTGATCGGAAAGGTTTGTATATAACAGATACAGGTTTGCAGCTTTCCAAAGCTTTCCAATCGCGTCGATCCAAAACTTTGAGAGGACGGGGCATGTATATGACTCCAGAGAAATGGTTGGATGGATCCAAAGCATGTAAAGATGTCCGTCAGGATGGCCGAGCGGTCTAAGGTGCCAGACTCAAGGTTCATTACCTTCCAGGTTGCTGGGTGTTCTGGTCTCCATATGGACGCGTGGGTTCAAATCCCACTTCTGACAGTTATTTGTGGGATGTGGTAGCTCAGTGGTTAAGGTGTTGGGCTACTGATCGGAAGGTCATGGGTTCGAACCCCAGGTTCTGCCACTGCTGGGCCCCTGAACAAGGCCCTTAAGTTGCTCAGTTGTAAGTCACTCTGGATAAGGGTGTCTGCTAAATGGCGTAAATGTAAAGTGCAGGACTTAATGAGCTGGTAAGAACAGAGGGGAAATGGTTAGTTTGGTTGCTCCAGAGAACAGAGGTAGAAGGATCAGGTGGGTGACTCTATAGAGAAGAGGTGGTAGGGTTAGGAGGGTGGAACCAGAGAACAGAGGTGGGTGGATCCAAAGAATGGTAAGGGTGCAGCCAAACAGGTAGACCAGATAAAGGAACGGTGGGGCAAGGTAGGTAGCTCCAATCCATGGACAGGCCAGATTCATAAATCTGGATAATTCAAAAAAGTGGGTCCAATTTGATTGGGGATGGTAAGGCATGCTAAGCAGAGTAAGACATGAGAAGCAGAGCAGGTAAAAGGCAGGGTGAAAGTTAATGGCTCCAGATTATGAACAAGGTGGGTTCAGGTTAGTGGTTTCAGAAAGCTGAGGGGAATGGGCTATAACAGATTATGAGTTAAGGCTACAAAACGGCAAAACCGTGGCCGTAACGTAACAGGTGAGAAAAGTACAAATTTATTACAAGTTACAATTCAGGTTGAAGAAAATTACAAGTCATAAAGTTGCTATTTTGTCGTTGCATTTACGTGTCATTAATTTTGACAGGAAATAAAATTCCACAGAGAATTGGATCTTATCTTCATGCTGCCCTGTGCAGCTGTGAGGTGAGGATGTTTGATTGATGCACTGTTTTGCTGCTCCTTTCGAACAGATAAGCCATCAGGGATATGCATGCTCAAAATAATTTGATGCTACAGTGTTTACTACCATAGAACTGTGTGAGTAAACCAGGTGTCGCATTGATTTCTAACCTGCCGGTGATGTCACTGAATTTACACCCGGCGGCTGCGTAACACTCTGCAGGCTGTAAATTCCAGCCATCATTTCTGACATGGTAATGATAGGGAGGATTCATCACCCAAAGATAAGAGCCAAACAAAGTCCACAGGCACACTCGACACCTGACAAATGATCACCTGCCTTCCGACAAGTCAGTTGAAGCAAAGCGAGAGAGATGTTGTGCCATGCATCCATCAGCCTCCTCATCAAAACGTCATCTTCACATAAATAAAGAAGGTTGTGAAGCAGGTGTATGCTGAGTGGCTTCATTTGTGGCCTGTCATTGTCGCTGACGGCGTCTTACAACTACGCAACAGGGTTCTGTGTTTGTTCTCGAGGTAACGCGAAGGACTCAGAAGACGAGAGATCTCGCTCGTCGAGCGCTCTTTTCAAAGCGGACAAAATAAATGTTTGATAGATCGACAGGCTCCTCTCGTCTGAACGCTAACCTTGCGCTTGAAGTGAATTGTTCATGGACCCACGTCCAGGATAAAATATGATTATTAGTCACCATTCAAGCAGCGAAATCTACTGGATAATTTTCACATACACATAAACAAGTATCCTTTAACAGTCAACTTACAAAGAAAACAATTTACTTTGTTTTCATTGCAAGGACTTGACATCTATGAGATCAATCAAATATATAAACATCTCATTTCGGCTTGATTTAACGGCTCTGAGAGTGCTAATACGTGATTCGTAGAGACGAGGCCTTTTTATAAAGTCATTACCTCTCAAGTCACGCAGTTCCTGTTAGCGCTCACGACGCAATCGAAAGTAATCCTGCCTAATTGCTGACAACTTGGCGACCAAAGGCCCAGGCAACGTGATTGGGACAAGCTGAGAGGAATACACCAGAGACTTCTTTATGCTGGGATAATAATAGGATGTTCAAGCACCTGGAGTAAAGGGGGAATTATTACTGAGTCATGACTCAGGTCTCGGTCTGTCAGGTGTGAAGCTTTGGATTTGCTCCTCAGCAGGATATCCTTGTAAAGGTCTGCCAGGGCTGAGTGATGGAGGTCAGAAGTGGTAATCTAACCCAAGACTCCCCGGGGATCTTGCCTGATGGCTCTGTTCAGGTGAATAAGGAGAGCAAGAGGTGGTAGAGGCACTGTCATTAAGAGAGCCTTATTCACGGATGATGGAGACAGAGCACACAGAGACCAGAGTCGCAACACAGAAGTGCCTATCCTTCTATCCCTTGGTAGAGTTGTCATGGCTACAAGAGGAAAGAAACGGCCTCTGAACGACAAGAGCCGATGTCTTGGTCTCAGCTAAAGATCACAGCACATGTCTCAGATGGTAGTCTCCCATAAAAAAGATCTGTTTAAGCGCTCCGGGAATTGACCTTTTCCAATTGGGGCAATAAAGCAAGTCTCGTAGCATCACTCAATCTGAGGAAATTAGATAATAAACAAGCACACTAGGGTGTGCACCCATACAGTCCTGATATACATGCACACAATTTTCCATGAGTCGTACACAGGGCTAGTCACAACCTGACACGAGCCATTTAGCCTTTTACAAGCACTACGATTTATTCTGGACAATTACCAGAGCAGTGTCCCTGCTCTTCCAGGAACAACCCGACCCATTGATCCTAAGCTATTGAAAACAAATTAGCCGGCAGAGACGAGGCCAGCAAGCTCTGTGCCTGAAGCTCACACATGCCCCTTGCTTCGGAACGGAAATCCATACGTCCGGATGTGGGAGGTCGTCTTAGATCAGCCTCACTCCTGAAGATTAATACTCGTTTGTACAGCCTTTAATTGGCTGCAAGAACCTGGATCACTTGACAAATCACACTTTGCCTTGTAGGAGGAGGTAGGCAGTCATGCATACACACAAAGTGAAGAGGATGGAGGGAGGGAAGAGAAGGAAAAAAGACAGAAAAATAGAAACCTGTATTACCAAGCACACAAGATCTTAGCATAGATTTGCATACATTTTCCATGGTGGTTTTAGATGTAATAATCATATAAGTCCAAGGAGACCTTTGAAACACTGATGCAATGTTGCGCAACGGTTTTCCCTAATTTTTTATTTTAGGTTTGTGCTTATTTTTTCTATTCTAGCTTTACCTTGAGCTCAGCCCTATTTGCTTAGAAGGTCAGTATTAGGCATCTACGCCGGAAACAAAAGGTGAAACGAAAAAAAAAGTCTTGTCAATAGACAAAAGTCTTGTCAATATTTTCACCGTAGTTGCACGTTTCCTTTCAAGCTACAGCAGGCTGTGTATATTACAAACGCTCCAAAACAATTAGCTTGTTAAAATACAGATAGTTGAATGTATACCGCCGTATCTGATGGATAGATATTCATTTCACATATCCAAAATACAGTCAGCTCCAGATGCCTCCTAATTTACCAGACGATGACAGAATGCACATAGCTAATCTAATTACATACAGTCAGCGTTATCGAGCCTCCAAAGCGATAACAGGCGGCAGGACCAAACAAATTAAATATTTTGTTTAAGAAGACTGGTGTGATTCATCGAGCCATCTGATCATCTCAGTATATAATAGCAGGTTTTTATTTGTTATCCTAAGCTTTGCTCTTTCTCTGAATCCCATCGAGCCTGCCTCTCTCTCTCTCTCTCTCTCTCTCTCTCTCGCACCTCTTCAGAAGCACAGGAGCTGTAATGACATAATGCTGTAATTCACAAGGCTAATTAACGGGGCGCAGTTAGCGCAGTGGAGGAGCACCGAGGAGACGTGATAGCAGGTTTAGCTTTCACTCAGACCTCGGAGAGTGTGGGAGCCGAGACCTTTAGACAGGCTAATGATAAAAAAAAAACGCTCTTAACTACCTGCTACATGAGTGCAGAGCTCATAATCCCTAATCTATTGAGCATATCCTTGTAATGGCTACTAGCGCTGATGAATTAGCACTATAGCATCTGTAGAACTGTGCTAACGACTGCTTCTCAGGTGCCATATAGACTTACTGCTTCATAGACTACGACTCATTAGCGTAAAAGAAGAAAGTAATGAAATGCTGATCAGTGCAGTTAGATCAGGCTTAATTTCCAATACTATTTTTAACAGGCTCTTGGCAAAGAGATTTCTTTATACACTATTTTGGGGAATTTTCCTCTCAATTGATCCTAATTTAGCTCTTTCCATTTTCTTTTCACTAGCTAGTTCTCTCCGCATAACTGCCATCAGATGAGGACAGGACAGGGTACGATTATTTTTCTTAATGGCTAAGAAAAACCATTGAAATGGCATAGGAACCCATTACAAGAAGCTATAAATATGCACAAGTGTGCAGTTTGGAAACACATCCATGTCCTCCTGCTGTCTTGAATAGCTACACAGCTAGTTAATTAGCTCGCAGGGTAGATACCATTAGCATTTCAGTAATTATTTGTATTATCTTTTTCTGGAAATTTATTAAACATTAGTCAAAAGGCAAATTAGCAATATTCAAATTGGCCTTGATGTAGCTAGCTATGCCATCTCAAGATGACAGCTAGATTAGCAAGCCAAAACATCCTGTCGCTAGTTTTTGTAACATGGCAGTCCAATTGTGACCGGTGAAATTGCGACTTCTAAAGCAAACTGGTTAAGCACAAACTAAATAAGACATTCATTCATTCATTCATTCATTCATCTTCTACCGCTTATCTGAACTACCTCGGGTCACGGGGAGCATGTGCCTATCTCAGGCGTCATTGGGCATCAAGGCAGGATACACCCTGGACGGAGTGCCAACCCATTGCAGGGCACACACACACACACTCTCATTCACTCATGCACTCACACACTACGGACAATTTTCCAGAGATGCCAATCAACCTACCATGCATGTCTTTGGACCGGGGGAGGAAACCGGAGTACCCAGAGGAAACCCCCGAGGCTCGCGGAGAACATGCAAACTCCACACACACAAGGCGGAGGTGGGAATCGAACCCCCAACCCTAGTGGCGTGAGGCGAACGTGCTAACCACTAAGCCACCGTGCCCCCTTAAATAAGACACATTTTTCTAAATAAGAAAAATGGTTGTTTGAAAGACGGTACATGCTAGCTTTGTACTAGCCTCGCTGTGTTACTAGCAAGGCTAGTAAACAATCTCTGAGACTCGCTTCTAAGCATTAGCTTTCTTTGTAAGGTCTCAATACAGGTCTAATGAGTGATTGTACATGACAGGAAAAAAATGAAACCATTAACAATTTTTTTCTGAGATGGAATAACCTACAAACAATGTACCCTTTAGGATGCTAGACAGAACATCTCTAAGCTGTTCTTCAATACAGAAAAGGTTTCTTTTTTAGACACACAAGCAGCAAACAGAGACAAGCATGCCCTTCATCTGGACTGCTGAGGAACCCTGCTGTGGAGGCCTATGCTCTCCCACAGCGCACCAGTTACACAAGGCTTCTCCGCAGCCTGCTGGTTGGGACGGAGCAGGTTGCCAGATCTGCTAATTTGAGCTCTTTGTAGGGGGGAACTTTGTGCTTGTTAACACTGTACCTGGAATGCTGGCAGGAGGGCAGAGTACCGTATCACTCTGTACACTACAGAAGCCACACCACAAATATAGTACATGAATGAATCACAAGCTACACAAGCTGAATTCTAAAATCCAACTGTCGCTGTTTACGGCTGAAAGCAAGAGCTTTGTGAGTTGCAGGGTGAATGCGAAGCAGGGAGAGATGGCAACTAATTAGCAGGGTGTTCTCTGGGGCAGCCTATGCCTGTGTCATGTGGAGTGTGTGATGACTGAGGATAACTTCAAGGGTCAGAAGCTCCCTTGAGGAACATGGTTAATTATAGAGCAGAGGGAAGAAAGGCAGTTGTTAATCTGGTGCCATGCTGGCACTGAAAAAACACAGGGGACTCACATGACAACAAGAAAGAATGACCAGTATGTTTATTTTCTTTCATCTTCTTTTTTTTTCAGAGTCCTTTTAGCGCTGTGAGACGTCAAATGAACAACGAAGAACCCCCAGAAGGAGGCAGAATTAATCATCAAAAATTAAACAAGCAAAATAATGATGACTTACCAGCCAATCAAATTAGAACAGCTGCTGTTTTTACTCTATTCGCACTACAGAACTAGAGTAAAACCCTACCTAGAACAGAACATTATTACACGAAAGGTTGTTATATTAATTTCTGTAGCCAATCAGAGAGCTTGATTCACCTCTGACACGACGCACCCAATCAGTGTTGACGTCTCGATCGGTACCAGTGATACGCCACACAGGAAATGTGCATTGTGCTTCAAAAAAGCCATTGTTATAAATCTAGTGTTTTCTCCGGGAAGTGGGTGTTGCCATGGTGGCAGAAAGCATCGCCCAGTATCAAAGTGGCCTTGCCATGGAGGGATTACCACGGTGATCTTTTCTGTAGTGAACATGCTGTTGATGGATGTGTGGCGTTTAAATGGAGTGAGAGCTGAGCAGGCCTAGAGGACAAAACCCACATGGGAATGTACACAGCGAGGCAGGGTGGAGGTCATGGCATAAACACACACACACACACACACACACACACACACACACTGCAAACCTGCTCTAAGACTCCTCAACTACTAAATCTCTCTCTGTCACACATCCCCCTCCTCCAGCATGATTTACACACCCTCCATCAAGCACACTCTTCATCTTCATGTCTGTCCGTCATCCTATATTCTAAAAAACTGAGAATTCGGTTAATCGTTGGAGTTAAGTGTCACCTGAATATCATTTAGCTCCTTTATCATGAGCTCCTTCGCCCTAACCCTTATCCTGTGTGTGTAGTGTGTGATGATTGTGTAGTGTGTATGATTGTTGTGTAGTGTGTGTGATGATTGTGTAGTGTGTATGATTGTTGTGTAGTGTGTGTGAGGAATGTGTAGTGTGTTTGATGATTGTGTAGTGTGTGATGATTGTGTAGTGTGTGTGAGGAATGTGTAGTGTGTTTGATGATTGTGTAGTGTGTATGCTTGTTGTGTAGTGTGTGATGATTGTGAAGTGTGTGTAAGGAATGGGTAATGTGTGTGATGTTTGTAAAGTGTAGAGGAGTATTGTGTATTGTGTGTGTGGATTGTGTAATGTGTGTTATGTTTGTGTAGTGTGTGTGATGACTGTGCAGTGTGTATGATTGTTGTGTAGTGTGTGATGATTATGTAATGTGTGTGATTATTGTGTAGTGTGTGAGGATTGTGTAGTGTGTGTGATGATTGTGTAATGTATGTGATTATTGTGTAGTGTGTGTGAGGATTGTGTAGTGTGTGTGATGATTGTGTAATATGTGTGATTATTTTGTAGTGTGTGTGTGAGGATTGTGTAGTGTGTGTGTGATGATTGTGTAATATGTGTGATTATTTTGTAGTGTGTGTGAGGATTGTGTAGTGTGTGTGATGCTTGTCAGTGTGTTTATTATGTCAACCGACCATGTGTCAGGTATCTAGCTAACAAGCTAATGGCTAGCTAGCTGCATGATGTTAACCACCTAACGATACTTTACAATAAATTAATCCAATATACACAAGCTTACTTCTGCGGTAAATAAGTTCATAAAACAGCAATTAAATTAACAACAATTAAATGCTATTAAAAAAAAACTTAGCTAGCATAATTTTGCTGATGTAGTAAGAGTCAAGCTTGAGGCAGTTCCAACTGTGAGGTAATGGTATGTCCCATAATAGGGGTGTTAAAAAGTCTAAGAAACAAATTTCAGTGTATAGAAATAAATCTTTTCCTCAAGTCTAAAATGTTTGATCCTTATACTTTAAAACTTTATTATCTATATGGAAGTAAAAACTTTTACAAACATTACATAACCTTAACCCCCCCCCCCCCCCCCGCCCGTATAGTATGCACCATTTACCAGCTACCTTTCTCTGTACAACACAGCAGAGATGAAAGTTCCTGTCTTTTATAACAAGGTTAGCATGACATGTGCGTGGCCTTTTCCTCATCTCACATCACAACAGGCTGTTGCACGTCCAACTCAGACTCTTTGTTTTGCTTTAAAAACCACAGCAACGCAAAAATGCGCAACTATATCAAAGCACATTTTAGCATTGCCTAGCAGGGTGCTAAGTGGACTTGAAAGGAAGAACCCCATCTTCGCTTTGGAGATTCAGCTATAAAACTTATGTAACAGGTCTTTTGAAGTCGAAACTCTTGCTTCCTGCTCCGGCTGCGTTAAAGCTTAGCAAGTCTTCCGAGTGAGAATGCGTCTTACTCTCTGTCGCACGTTCCCGAGCACTCTCGCCTTCGCTTCGGGCTGGAACGAGAGTGAAAGTGAAGAGTACGTGTTCTATGGCAGGTGAGGAAACGGCAGCCCTAATTGGATTTTATAAGCAGAACAAAATGAAGCTCTCTTTCATCGCATGCTGAAGTTGAGAGTCGCGTTCAGCAGCTAGTGGAGCTTCACACAGCCCTGGAACTGCACGCCGCCCAGCCACAAAGCAGAGTGTGTGAGTGTGTGTGAGTGTGTGTGAGTGTGTATACTGCTGTCACACAGCTTTCCTCCATGCTGAGAAATACAAAACGAGCTGTCTGTCATCCTCACGTACAGGCTCTCTGATCCACAGAGCTGGCTCTGTTCTGTAGTACACATACATAGACATATACACACACACACACACACACACACACACACGAATTCTTGTTATGTCATAGGTATTTTATCAGATTTTGACCCTTTATTAACCGTTTACTATGGAGGTTTGGTGGAAACGTCCAAAAATAATTAATAAATTCTATTCGAAAGCCTTCACATACACTTCTGCTATCAAAAAGCGTCGCCACGTCACGTCACGTCACGTCACATCACATCACGTTAAATCAAGAGAAAAGTGATGTGCTAATTAAATTTGAATATCGTTTATAGTGAGTTAGCATATGCAATATACTCAAATAAACTAAACATGAACGCATTCAGTGGAACCAGAATTAAGAAACCTCTTATTACACAGTACAATGTGTTTATAAACCTCATGATGCTGAGATGATATCAGTGTATTCCGCATCTCGAACGTAAACTGACGACTATACAGTATGTGTTGTAGTCATTCTGATGAGAGGAGAGAGCATGGAGATCAAAGATCATGAAAAAAAAGCTCCATGTTATATTTCAAGTGGTTCAGGATGCATTAGTGTAGCACTCCCTGGTGTGTGTGTATATATATGTGTGTGTGTGTGTGTGTGTGTGTGTGTGTGTGTGTATGTGTGTGTATGTGTGTGTGTGTGTGAATAGAGGTCCAGGTCAGATAAATATTAGACATCTGGGATGCAGGAACAGAGGAGACATATTATTGATGCTCAGCCTCTGAAAGCCAAGGTCTAGGCCATGAATCTGGTGACCAGCAGCACTCTCATCAATTACTACACAAAAGATAAGCTGAGAGGAAAAAAAAAAAACTGGATTAAAAGACGTGCACCCTCCCTCCTCCTCCTCCTCTGCCTGCTCATCTTCTTCCTGCTTTCAGCCCTCCCTTCTTCACTCTCATTCTCTCTCCTGGAGCTGCTCATGCCTGGCTGAACAGAAGAGCCGGACAGAGAAGAGAGCTGTGAGGGAATGGGAATTAAAAAAATAAATAAATAAAAAAGCAGAACGCATAGGCGCTCGAAACTCTTCAGAATGCTCGGATCTCATAGAGGAATTAAATCCCAAAATAGCCTCAAGCCACTGTGGAAGCCATAGGAACAGGACTCAGGTGTCATACTGAGGACCCGCGACGGTCAGAGAGCGTTTCTATCAACAATAAACCCGGTGCCATTTAAACAAAAGCTCAGTATTAACCTCCCACCCAAACAGCAGACGCTTCCACGTTTCCTCTCCTCGGTCTTCTAACACAAAATCCCCTTTAAATGTCAAAGAAAAATCATTATTAGCTCCCTGATGAACATTCTGACAGACGTTTCTTTAACCGTTACGAAATTAAAAGTCATTTCCCGCCGTAAATGTTTACAAAATATTCGGATCGCCTTTATTTCTTAACGTGTGAGTGTCATTAAATCTAAAGCGTCTTCTACGTGATCTCCATTCTGTTCAGTACAAATATGAACCTTTAAGTTATTTCTCTATAACGTCCTCTAAGTTATGTTGCGCCTTTATGATTTTTTTTCTTTGACTCAATTTCAGGGGGCATGATGGCTTAGTGGTTAGCACGTTCACCTCACACCTCCAGGGTTGGGGGTTCGATTCCCGCCTCCACCTTGTGTGTGTGGAGTTTGCATGTTCTCCGCGTGCCTCGGGGGTTTCCTCCGGGTACTCCGGGTTTCCTCCCCCGGTCCAAAGACATGCATGGTAGGTTGATTGGAATCTCTGGAAAATTGTCTGTAGTGTGTGATTGCGTGAGTGAATGAGAGTGTGTGTGTGTGCCCTGTGATGGGTTGGCACTCCGTCCAGGGTGTATCCTGCCTTGATGCCCGATGATGCCTGAGATAGGCACAGGCTCCCCGTGACCCGAGGTAGTTCGGATAAGCGGTAGAAAGTGAGAGAGTGAGTGAGTGAGTGACTCAATTTCGAACATATTCCAATCTATCGGTGTGTCGTCTGATCGCACGCTTCGGCAGGACAGATTAGACGTGAGGAACGTCTGAGTTAATGTGGTCGATATGATACGTTCGCTTACGTTGAAATAAGGAGGTAGAAATCTTGGCGAATCTTGAAGATCAATGAAAGATACTGAAGATATTATTTCTCTGGCTTTTGCTCCACACTGTTAGATTTCCTCCCGGTTCTCCAGGTTTCTTTCTCCTCCCATATAAATATGCATATATATGAGACGCTAAATGGCTCCTTAGATGTGATTGTATGTTTTTAAAGAAGATAATTAAACTAATCTTAACAATATCCATCACCCCAAGTCTAAAAAAGGAACTGGTCAGTGAGCATAAGACAACAAATACAAAGCCAATAATAAATATTTTAAGCTCGATATGTGATTCCGCCTTTTCCCTAATCAACAAAATCGTCCTTTTTATTAGTTTTTCAGTTGTGGAAAAACCCCCAGGAAAAGTATACAGAGCTCTTGACGGTCCGACCCGCTCTGACCTTTGGGGTCACTGACCACTCCAGGTCAAGGGACTTAGACGTCTGACTGGACTCCAGGGTCAGATAAAGGTCAAGAGGTCACATGCTGGCCTATAAACATCCCGAGTCACATCCATAATGATCAGACAGCGAGAAGCTTTCATAGTGCATAACCTCTGACCTCCGGCGCCATGACAACCTGACAGAATGTGCTCCCTGTACGGACGTCGAGAAAAAAAAACTGGGAGAGAAATGATCGAGCGAAAAGAGGCGCTATAAATAAAACAGCTGCTGGTTGTGAATAAACAGCACATATTTCTCTCTGACCGCCTTTATCTATTCCAGGTGCCTTCGCTTCTTCATTTTCTTCTTCTCTCTCTCTCTCTCTCTCTTTCTCTCTCTCTCTCTCTCTCTTTCTCTCTCTCTCTTGCACTCTCTTTCTCTCACTCTCTCTCTCTTTCTCTCTCTCTCTTGCTCTCTCTCTCTCTCTCTCTCTCTCTCTCTCTCTCTCGCCCCCCCCCCCCCCTCTCTTGCTCTCTCTCTCTTAAAGGAAGTGCTTTTGGTGAGAAGCAGAATTCTGAGACGTCAGACGAAAATGAAAAAAAACAGAATATTCTCATTACTGTCTATCTATCTATCTATCTATCTATCTATCTATCTATCTATCTATCTATCTATCTATCTATCTATCTATCTATCGTAACATCTATCTATCTATCTATCTATCTATCTATCTATCTATCTATCTATCTATCTATCTATCTATCTATCTATCTATCTGTATGTCTCCTTTCGACTTGCATTTGAACATCAATTTACATTTAAACGTATTTTTTACCCTGTCGATGCCATCATCATCATCATCATCATCACCATCCTCATCCTCGCCGCATGACTAGGAAACGATGTGCATGAACTCAAAACTAATCTCATTACAATGTAATTGTCTTTCGCAGCATTACAAGTGTTGGGGCTGGGAATAAAAGGCAGGCCCGCAGACCCTCTATTATTTAATCAGGTCCACTCATGGGAGCCGCACGCCGTCGCAGTGAATCACTGAGCAGGTGCTTGTTAACATGATGCCTCGCTTTCAAGAACTACAAGAAGCTTTCTTTCTTTCTTTCTTTCTTTCTTTCTTTTTTCTTTCATTTTTTTAATACGTCACCACTGACAGCCTTATATACAGCTCCAGCTCCCATCCCCCTGCTTACTGAACAATCGGTGCAGCTCGTGTGTTCAGTGAATCAGGAACACTGACGACGATCTAATGTCATTTCTACCACATGGCGTTGATTCTTTTCCTATAACGGCATCTCCGAGGAGTTTAAGCGAACAATTACATGATACCGTTGCTATAGTTACAGCTCGTTCACGTAATACAGCCGGTTTATTATGTGTGTATAATTTAAGGCTAATAATTTTATTATTTATGTTTGGGGATATTATGAGTAAAACAAATTGTCCAGTGTTTTTTTTTTTTTTTTTTTTTTTTTTTTTTTAACAAAATATTGACATCAAAACTTAAAATATTTTATACTAATTTTAATAATTTCAATATTTTGTAAAAAATTACAATAATAATTCTGATTTCTGAGGAAAAAAAAATCTTCCAAAAAATAAAAAAACGTATAAAAAAACAAAAAATGTTCATTCATGTAATTTTATATTTTGTGTCAGTTTTGTGGAAATTTTTTTTCTTAAAATAAATTTATGAATTGATGTTTTTTATTTTATATTTATTTATTTGATTTGGAGGTGATTTACATTGTGTATTTTCCTACCATTATTTCTAAATCCAAAAAATTTCTAAATCAAAATAAATTAAAAAATAAAAGAAATGTGGCTTTTATGAATTGGGCCATGATCAGAGAGGATCCCGGTGTATATCTAGTGTTTTTTTGGAATTAGAAATAAAATAGATAATGCTCTGAATTGTCTTTCCAGCGAGGATGTCCTGGGCTGAAGGCTGAATTAATGCAGCGTGAATTCAGAATGAGGTCAAGCTCAATGTTGGACGTGATCGGGTCTGTCTCGCACGTTAAAATGGTCCAAGCCTCTTCTTTTCAGATTCCTGAACTCCCACAGAGCGAGCGGGTTCAAGCATCGCAGCATCCTGTGGATATGAAAGAGAATCCATTCTTCTCTCTCCTCCTTTGTCTTTCCCTGAGTGAGGGTATCCCCCCTCTCCTTCTCCCTCTCCGTGTCTCTGTGTCCTGTCTCCTGAGTCTCAGCAGAGAGACAGGTGGCCCGATCGGAGAGACGGGCATGCTGAAACGAGCCGTGCTGCCAGCGGGGGCGTCGTGCCAGCTGGCGCCGACGCAGCTGACTTTCTGATCGGCAGGATGCTCTGGCACATATGTGCACTCACACGTACACACAGACACACACCCGCCAACACACGGCGACAGGCCTGTTACGCTTGCGCTCAAAGATGTACAGTTTACTTAGAAATGCGGCACAAGCTCAAGCGCACGTGCTAACACGCACAGAGTGTGTCATCAGATGCCATCTTTGAAGAATGTGCACAGTGAGATTACCATATGTCACTGAAAAGGCAAGACTTCATGCTTTGGCTGGCAGCAGTTCATTCTGCTTTAGTTGGAAAGGACATGGAGGTGATTAGATAGATACGGCAGGGGTCTCTTTCTCACACACACACACACACACACACACACACACACACACACACACACACACACTCAGTAATAATGACAGTGCTTGTCAGCATGGTTGTTAGAATGGCAATATGGGCACATGTGTGTGTGTGTGTGTGTGTGTGTGTGTGTGGTTGTGTGTATGTGTGTATGCTCCTCTGGGGAAATCTCCAGGCGGGTGACCGTAGTCGCCGCCTCACCTGTCCATTTAATCCTTATTAAAGTGATCTCCAGCATTTTTCACCTCAGCTCTATCCACCAGATCTTCAGGCTATGTGTGAAAACCACATTTAAAATAATGTAAAACATGGAATTCCAAATATTTTCCTGACACTGACAAATAAACCTGGCGAAAAAAAGGTCTTCAAAAGTACAGAAAATGGAATCAAAGTACAAAAATACGACATAAATAATAGCTAGCAGGTTAAATCTAATATCTAGCTTGCTAATACTTATAGAAAATAAGATATAAAATACAGCTAGCTGATTAGCATAACACAGAGAGGCTCTCATTCTAGCAGCTAACCCTAACTAGCTAAAATGGCTTGGTCAATATTTGTTATTACTTAAAACTGTTATTAAATAAAACGAGGAAGCTCCACCTGACCTACATCACCTAGCTTAACGTCCTTTAATAGGTTTAATACGTTTCCATGTCTTTATCATCATTACATCTTTACTAAAAGAGTAACAGCTGTAGTTTTTGCGTCCTGTATATTTCACTATAATTCACTGATGAAACGTAATTAATGGGAATAAAAAGATTTACAATTTTTTTTCTCAGTGTAAAGAAAGTTTTTTTATTCATAATGATCCTACATCCACTTCAGATGCACTGGGTGGAGATTAGCTTGGAAAACGTTGTGGTGTTCCTTTAATCCCGCTCGCTTTGAGTTGACAAATTGATAGAAACAGGGTCTAATGGTGGCCACACCACAGCGGCTGGCCAGGAGCAGAGCGCACAGCTCAGAGGATCATGGGTACATGGATGATTAATGAGCTGAACACAGTCGTGTGACTGGAGCTCTCCCCTGAGGGAGTCTAACACACACACACACACACACACACACACACACCTACAGTACTGCTTTGAAAGCACATACACCACACACTGCTGTTGTCCTCTGTGCTACACACACCAGGACTCGTCCTTTACGGCAGCTCTGTAACCACGTGCGAAGGGTAAACATTAAATATCTTCTATCTTTCTATAGTGAACAAAAAACAAGCACAAACATAATCTGCAGTGTTCATGAAAAGCCAAATCTAAAAAAACATCAGCTTTGTGCGTATGATTAACGGTTTATCTACATACGCTGTGATTTTATATACACGTTTATATCCCTTCTTATTGCTGTTACCATTGTATACCATTACACACACACACACACACACACACACACACACAGAAACACAGACTCTCTGCAAATGCCAAGGAAATACCGTGCTTTTCGCTCCTTCACTGTTTAGCTGCCATTTTATCAGTTTCTTCATTAACTTGATGTAACTCAGCTGTGCTGTAAACATGCCTGTGTGCATAAGAGCATATAATCTAAAATGTTAGGGTGATTACATTCTCAGAACATTAAGGAAACACAACAGAAGCAATTCATCATGAGTACGTCACACTGGCTACAAAAACACAATTATTAAACAATTCCATCTTCTTAAACCAATTATTTTGACTATATAGTGACTATATTTATTTGTGACTTTGACACTATTCGCTGTCACGGTTTACGCCGTAACATACAGTATGACTTTGTTTCCCATCAGCCACTGCAACTCGCCTGATCGCGTCACAGGTTGTAATCTCTAGTCTATGCATGTGAGATTTGCTTTGTTGCTTGAGATATGCTTGTTCATATTTTGGTGTTTAAGATATATCGTCGCTGTCGGGCGGAAACCTCCTATGTCCACATTTTGTTATTAACAAGTTATTAACCAATCTAAAGTCTTGAAAATAGCTTGAGTGCAAATCTCTTAACTCCATTGGACACTTCAACTGTCTGAGAAATCTCGTAACTCCACCTCTTCTTCACTCCGTGGGACAGCTTCGCGGCATATCTCCGATAAAACGTGACTTTGGGAAAAGGTTGTGTTAATGTTTGTACACAACAGTATATGATAGCAATATAAGGTATAATAACAACTTTAACGATACAATGTTTAATAACGCAAAAAAATACGGCGTTTTTTTAAATTTCCTGAAAAATAATGGTTTTGGAGATACGAGGATTCCGCCCGGCAGCGACGATATGTTATTGGTTCGTTTAGACTTAAATATAAATCTGTTCCCGATTTCCCGTCGTCTCAAATCCTGGATAGATACACGATTGGGTAATTAACAAGAAACAAGCATTATGTCTTGTAAATATGCTACAGTATGTAAAGAGTGGAATAAGGTGTAGCCCCTTTAAGAGTAGACAACAAGGTCTAGACAATAACACGTGCACCACGAACACTGCATGTACGCAGGTCCGATGGTTTCATTTTATTTCTGATGCTCAATTGTTTTTTTATTGTACAACAAGTAACACTGCTGAGAGTAGAAGTTCTGTTTACGAGTTTTCTACTGCAACCTATGTCACGTGAGCTGTCCCTTCCTTCTAACTCCACGCGTTACTGCTACAGAAATCTAATCCGACTAGAATCGTGCGGAATCGGCCGATGCGTAATAAGCAAAATTTCAATTCTCTGGTGTTAAAACTTCTTCTTTTTGTCAACATCCTTTTCTCTTTCTTGTGTTTCTCTCCTTCCTGCAATCAATCCTCCTTTCTCCTTATGTTTCTCTGCAGCTCCTCCCTTTTGTTTCACCCCTTTCTTCCTTTCCTTGTCCTTTCCCTGTGTCCACTTGCTGTGTTTAGAAGGCGCTTAACCTATCAGTGAGTGAGCGATGCTTCACATTTGTCATTCTCCACACACACAAACACACACACACACACACACACACACACACACACACACACACACACACACACACACACCTCCATCAATCTGCTAATGCATACACAAGGCTACACAGATAACCGCTACAAAATCAACACGCTGTCCCGGGTTTTATGTGTTCTCAGGTTTCTTCTGGGCAGACAGAGAGTCTGCATGTGCATTCAGCCTCGTCGTGGACACCATGTTCTCCCCTTGCTGACTCCTCTCTGTTTTTAAAGACGTTTAGCGGAGCCATCGGTCTCCCCGAACCCCTCTCCTCCCCACTGTGGCAGACGGCAGAGTTGTGTTTGACCTTTGATCCGCAGTCACTAATTACAGCGGGGTGGTGACAGTTCGAGTGCCTCGCCTCCGGCTTGCTCAAGCACATCATCTAATTGGAAGCTCTTTCACCCTCCACTGGCCCAGATTCCACTGACTGAGTCCTGACAATGGAGAGAACCCCCTCGTTTACTCGCACTCTTTTGCTAACTACGCTTCCTCATTCATTCACAAGGTGCTGCTCCTCTAAACCTAAACCTCTCCGGCATGGGTTTGGACCCCAGTCATGAATTTGTGCTCTCGAAGACACACAATACGCTTGCTGTTCGACTTATAAAAATGCTGTTGCTAGGCAACCAATAGACATTTGACTCCGGACCCTTGAGCAGATAATAACAGAAGCTAGCTAGCGTGTAGTTAAGTCGTTTATACAAACACCACACGAACAATGGACATGGGACAAAACGATCTGTTATATTACGTTTTGCGTAATATATTAAGTTATTAACTAAAGGCATCATATGTCTACAGTTATCATGCTTAGCTTCAACCATTTCAGCCAGATCTCTGTACTGAGAAACACCACATCAAACCACAACATGTGAACATGTTGTGTTACCCGCTCTGTTATGTTACCCGCTCTGCGGCCATCTTGACATCGCTCCCGTGCAGTTATTATTTACAGTCATACAAGTTAGACAAGGTTTAGTCTTAATAAACGTAAATAAAGAGAGACACACATACCAGAAATGTTCGGTAAGATGTTTCAAATTTCATTTTACCAGTACATTGATATTCCAGTCCACCAGAGGAATGGAAAAGGACTTATGGGATGTTTTTATTCAGTCTGATCTAAAATGAGTCAGGACTTTCAGTATGAGACGTGTTTGAGCTGCTTTTTAAATGAACAAACTCTTGAAGCATCTCAAAGAGCAGAAATCGGTTTGATATCAACGTTTAAAAAAAACAACTTTTATTATTTTGAACTTGTCTATAAAAATATACAACAAACTAAATAGTAACTACACAGCTGATGCTGATGTTCCTCAGAGCTGCTACACACTGAAATCATGTTTACAATAGAAATATGATTTAAAAAGGAGGTAAAATTTATATGTTGTCTTTAATTTTTGTCTTTTTAAGACGCAGCCAACGTAGATATCTTAAAAAAGGTTTTTACTTTGCCAGCTAGGATTAGCTTAGAAACAGGAAAAAAAAGGAAGTGAGGATCCTCAGGGCTCAATTTTAAGACCATTTACAATTTTATTTATTTATTTATTTTTTAAAATATTCTTACTTTCTAACTCATTCTTAATTTTTGCTTTCTCCTAAACTCTCTGTACATCGTACTATTTATTGTTTTCTTTCTTCCTCGTCTGTGTGTTTATGTAAAGGCAGAACAACCGCAGAGCCGCATTCCGATCCCAGACGCCTCGCCTTCCTTGTCGTCGCTGTCCAGACCTCCTGCAGTACATAACATACACACACCCCTCACACTCAGCCCCAAAGGGACCGTCGCTTCCCTCCCCTGGCTCAGTGAGGTCAGAGGTCAAGCTTTAAATAACACATCAGAGTCTGTGCCCACCCCCGTGTCTCGCACATCCGACCCTATGACCTCTACATGTACACACACGCTTCACTACGCTATCGTAGGCATGTACTTTTAGAAAGCGCAATCGCTGATCTTTATTTTAAACAACGCTTTCCGGAATATTCACAAGAAGTCAAAGAGAGAAAAGAAGACAGTACAGGATGCTATAGAGAGAGGTCAGCACTTTTGACCCTTCATGCTTTCAGACGGCTCGTCTGCCGTGTTGTCACGTTCAGAGGCTGACCTGTGACCACTGACCTTGCCCTGAGCTCCACCTGTACCAAAGCGAGCAGGTGGTGGATGCATGGGACGGGAAGATCAAAAGGTCAAGAGTGAGATGATCTTGACTCTACCTTGCCACACCACTTGAATTCTGGAAAAGTCAACCTGCTTTGAACTGACAACGAAAACACACAAACGTCTCATTACAGCCGACCGTCCAAGCAGCTGCTGCTCAAGAAATGACAAAATTATTGGATGGACAGGTGGAGGAAATTCAAGCCTGCACACACACACACACACACACACACACACATATATACTAACTGATAGGTTTGTATATTAACTTATTTTTAATTTTACTCTTCAGTGACAAATTCATAAGATTCTTTTTATTCTATTGTTAAAAATCCATCGTTTTTATTTTTTTCCCATTAGAAATGATGCTACATATAAAATGTGTCTTTAATTCCATCGGTACATTCCTGAGCCAAATGTCTATATTGACAGCTCTAATTAAGATGAAAGTTCGGGGTTGCCAGGTTGTTCATTAATTCCTTGTCTGAATCATAAATCACTTTTATACCGTTGTCTTTTATTAGCGGTATGAAACTCAATAAAAATTCTGCTATACAAACCCAATAACAATCCTGCGAGCAGCCATCGTGAACAATTGGGTTTTAATGCTATGATTAATGCATTTGTTCTAATACAGTACCAGAGAACACAGAGCACGTTCCCGTCACTCTTTAATACCAATAAATGAAAAATTAGCATTAGCAATGTCACCAAGTATGCATAATATTAAAGTATGAAAAGGTTTGCTTTCTCTACGTCATATTAATCTGGCTGCTTTTGGTCACATTCACGTGTTTTTTTTTTTTAAATATTTGATATGGTGGCCTGGGATATGGATCACAGACTGCTCTCTGGCAAGCATATATGTTTGTGAAATCACTGACAAGACATCAACGATGCATTTTTTATACATCTCTCTCTCTCGTTCTCTATCTTCTCTAACTCTACTCTATGCTTTTATCTCTCTCTCGTGTTCCCTCTCTTTCTCCTCCCATCATGGAGGAGAATCCATTATGCATGTCTCTTTACACAGGTCAGGGTTATCTCTACCACTGGCACTTTTTCAGGGGGGGTTTAGTCACATACCAGCCACTGTGCTGGATGAGGAATCCTCCCTGTTCTTCCATCACTCCCATTCCACCTCCTTTTCCTACATTCACCACCATCTCCTCAACCTTTTCTTTATCGTGTTTAAAGATAATGAGAATAGAAGCGAAGGATTAAGCATGAAAAACTGAGACAGAAGGGATTAAAAATAAATTTGCTTTTTCCACTGTTAATCCCTGCCACTCTGTGTTGTAATGTTTATGCATTCTTTATTGGACATATTTCCCAAAGGTGGATCTAAAGAGTGGTACAGGGTAGTACAGGGTGGAACAGAGTGGGGCAGGGTGGTACAGGGTGGAACAGAGTGGTGAAGGGTGGTACAGGGTGGTACAGCATAGTACAGGGTGGAACAGAGTGGTGCAGGGTGGTACAGGGTGGAACAGAGTGGGGCAGGGTGGTACAGGGTGGTACAGTGTAGTACTGGGTGGAACAGAATGGGGCAGGGTGGTACAGGGTGGTGCATGGTAGAACAGATTAGGGCAGGGTGGTACAGGGTGGTGCATGGTAGAACAGATTAGGGCAGGGTGGTACAGGGTGGTGAATGGTAGAACAGATTAGGGCAGGGTGGTACATAGTACAGAGTGGGGCAGGGTGGTAAAGGATGGAACAGGGTATCAGGATAGATCAGGGTAGTACAGTAGTGCAAGTTTTCTGGTGCAGGGTAGAAAAGCATGGTACAGGGTGATGCAGGGTGGTACAAGGTGGAACAGTGTGGGGCAGGATGGTACAGGGTGATGCAGGGTGGAACAATGTGGGGCAGGGTGGAACAGGGTAATGCAGGGTGGAGCAATGTGGGGCAGGGTGGTACAGGGTGGTGCAGGGTGGAACAATGTGGGGCAGGGTGGAACAATGTGGGGCAGGGTGGTACAGGGTGGTGCAGGGTGGAACAATGTGGGGCAGGGTGGTACAGGGTGGTGCAGGGTGGAACAATGTGGGGCAGGGTGGAACAATGTGGGGCAGGGTGGTACAGGGTGGTGCAGGGTGGAACAATGTGGGGCAGGGTGGTACAGGGTGGTGCAGGGTGGAGCAGAATGGAGGAAAGTTAGTGTAGGGTTACACAGTGTGGTGCAGGGAGGTGCAGGGTGGTACGATGTGGGGCAAATTGTTTCAGGTTAGTACTTTTTGTTATCTACCCATTTCTTCCCTCTTCTTCCCTCGTTCCCTACTGACTGCTATCTGCTATCCCAACCCTCACCCTCCTTCTTAACTTTATCGTGTACTCATCTAGCTTTCTCTACTCAGATCTATCTTATCTGTTAGGACTAAAGATCTATCCTTTTACACTGTGTGTGTGTGTGTGTGTGTGTGTGTGTGTGTGTGTGTGTTTTATAAAGCTGCCACAGTGCAGCTTGACCCTGTATTCAGTGTGAGCAGAAACAGAGGAGGACTTCTTTAGCAGTTAGGGGTCAGAGGTCATGGTGAGTCAGCCATTATCCGCTCCATCGGTCACATTCCTTGGCTTTATGCCCTGAGAGGCATTTTATGGATGTGCACACACACACACACACACACACACACACACACAAACCTGGCACCTCTGTAGTGTAGGAAAGGTGGGAATGTGGGGGAAAAGGAACAGGAACTGGTTCAAGTCCAGGAGTGTATGTGTGGAACGAGTGAGTGCTGAGATTTTGCTGAGTAAATATCACCTGCTCTGACTCATCATGGCTGATTCAAACACAGACTCCGACACGAATCCCTCCTTCTCTAGCGGTCACGATGCTCTCCGGAACCAGAACAACACTGTTTCTGGATTAGTGCTGCATTTTATTTAGTTTTTGCTTTGAGCTAATTTTGACTCTCGATATTAGAAACTTGTCCAGAAAAAACACACCGACGTTTTTGACTTGCCACTGATGAGAAAACAAATATAAACAGTATCACATAAACTTATTTTTAATTGTTCCTTGTTGCCTTGACTAAGAGGAAATACAATTATTTAAAAATGTGAGAACTAATAAGACAAGACTTTTAAGCGGAAACACTTCCTGCTCCTGGGTCAGTACTTCCTGAGTCATAGTTCCAGGAACAGTTCTACTTCCTGCTCCTGGGTCAGTACTTCCTGAGTCATAGTTCCAGGAACAGTTCTACTTCCTGCTCTTGGGTCAGTACTTCATGCGCTATAGTTCCAGGAACATTTTTAGTTCCTGTTCCTGGGTAAGAACGTCCTGGGTTATGGATCATCGGCCATTTTTAATTTTCTCTTCTGTTTTCAAATCAGTACTTTTCTACAGACCAGGAACTTTAGGGGCGGAGCTTTCCGTTCTTAACATTTCTGATTGGTTGAAAGAAAGCAGGTCTTAGCATCATTATGCTTCATTGTAATCATCTCACATTTGGGATTTCTTTCTTTCTTTCTTTCTTTCTTTCTTTCTTTCTTTCTTTCATACTTATAATTTCTTTCTTTCTTTCTTTCTTTCATACTTATCATTTCTTTCTTTCTTTCTTTCTTTCATACTTATCATTTCTTTCTTTCTTTCTTTCTTTCTTTCTTTCTTTCTTTCTTTCTTTCTTTCTTTTATACTTATCATTTCTTTCTTTCTTTCTTTCTTTCTTTCTTTCTTTCTTTCTTTCTTTCTTTCTTTCATACTTATCATTTCTTTCTTTCTTTCTTTCTTTCTTTCTTTCTGTCTTTCTTTCTGTCTTTCTTTCTTTCTTTGTCTGAAATACAGAACAGGAACTAGTACTTCTTTAAGAGGGTTCCTCGGAGGTTCCTGAACGTTGCTACCATGGATATCAACAGTAGAGCAAGCTTGAAAGTCAGAGCTTAAGCTGATTACTCCTGAATATAATTACTCTCCAAATTCAGAAAATGGGCTGAAATGTGGTGGCTTCAACAGATATCAAAGAATGGAGCAAAGGTCCACAGCAACAGTGTGATCACTGGAACATGAAACCTACTCAGCAACCCAACCTTCCTGAGATAGGAGGTACAAATATGGGAGGGTAAAAGAAATCTTTCTTTTTTTTACCCTGGCCTTGTAGCCTTTAGCCTTCTCCTGTCCTTTTCTTATTCCTTTCTATCCCCTCTTAACGCGCAGTTGCCAGCAGGGTCAGGAACCCAGGATGAGTGGAACTCATTATGGAGTCCCCTCATTTCCATTCAGAGCGAGAGCCTCAGAGGAGCAGGGACGAGGAGCTGCATTCAGCACAACACAGCAGCGTGAAAGACTGATGGCACAGAGACACAGCCTCTAATATCACGCTAGAGAAAGTAATGGAAGCGAAGAGATTGTGAGTGTTTGAGAGAGAGAGAGAGAGAGAGAGACAGAGAGAGAGACAGAGAGAGAGACGTGTCTGCTATCATCAGCAAAACATTTAATAAACATGAGCTCCGGTCCATCAGCACGCAGGGACCAGCTAAGAGGTTATGCAAATCTAACAGCATCCTAGAAGAATGGGATGAAGAGGAGACGGGATGGAAAACAAGAAATGAAAGCGCTGGAGGAATGAATTAAGAACGTAGGAGGAGATAAAAAGGAATACAGGAGACACACACATGTACTGAAAGCTCTCTCAAGGTTTCGATTTGTGATGTTATACCCAAAGCCTATCACAAACACACACACACACACACACACACACACACACACCTCCTGGTTGATCCCTGGGCCTATAAGGTCAGAGGCTAAGTTTTGTTTAAATTCAATCACAAACCTGACACAGTGATTAGCATAAACTAGCAGGTTTAATAGTTAATCATTACCGGATAACTAGCTAAACAAATCAGCTCCAGCAGATATTACTCGCATCATTTATTGTGTAGCTTCATTCACAAACTTTCAGGAATTACAAAGAATGTAGAAAAAAACAACACTAGCGCTGCTTATGCTAACACATCGTCGCTGTCGGGCGGAAACCTCGTATGTCCAAATTTTGTCAATTTCATATTTTTTCACATATCGATGCTATTGGTCAGTCCCCACGTGGGTCTGTTATTTTTACAAGTTATTAACCAATCTAAAGTCTTGAAAATAGCTTGAGCGCAAATCTCATAACTCCATTGGACACTTCAACTGTCCACCTCTTCCTCACTCCGTGGGAGAGCTTCACGGCATATTTCTCCTCAAGAAGAGTCGCAACGAATCAACACGTCTTCTGAGGTAAATGTCTTCAAAACACTGGGCTCAAAGAAAAAAAAATCTTGACCCCCGCTAGTTCTGGTGCTCGTCTGTGGACAGGAATTTACAAGACAATCCACTGCAACGCGGATTAAACCCTGTGTACTGCAGATAAGGTACGGCGTTTTTTTAATTTCCTGAAAAATAACGGTTTTGGAGATACGAGGATTCCGTCTGACAGCGACGATATAATCGTTTTGCTAGTGTGGGTCACTGGATAAATTTAACTCCAGCTCTATTTTAATTTGATTTAATTCCTAACTCAAGTCAAAACAAACAGTTTCATGCTTATTATACAGTGACATTTAACATCATATTGAGAAATCCAGCATAGATGCAGTAGCGTATGGCATTCACTAAATTACAGGGGTTTCGTTACCGCGACGTAAAGTGGGCGTGGTTTCTGGAGGTCTTGGAAAAACGCCCTCGTTCAAAAAAAAAAAGAAAGAGCATTCCTACGATGGATAATGAAAGACAAAACAGTCATACAGGTAGATTTTATATTTTATATCTATTATGCTTTATTATCTTACAGTTAAGCTATTTTCGAAAACAAATAAACAACCAAAAACTACGGTTAGGGTTAGGGTTAGGGTTAGGCCACGCCTACCCGATGACGCAATATATGTTACGCTGTTCTGAAATACCAAGAAATAAGTGCATCCCAGTGGAGTATAAAGCACTAAGGCCACATTCACACTGCAGGTAAAAGTGGCCCAAATCTGATTTTTTTGGGGTCAAGTGACCAGGTCAGACTTCTTCAGGAGTAGTGTGAACACTCAAATCTAGCCCAGATCTGATTTTTCACATCAGATTCAGACCACTTCCATATG
This sequence comes from Tachysurus vachellii, assembly GCF_030014155.1. Classification (NCBI taxonomy): domain Eukaryota; kingdom Metazoa; phylum Chordata; class Actinopteri; order Siluriformes; family Bagridae; genus Tachysurus; species Tachysurus vachellii. Next base: position 2,398,202 of record NC_083468.1, on the reverse strand, counting down.
TTGTGTGAATCAGACCCAAATCTGATTTTTTCCGACGTCACAATTTTTTCCGACGTCACAATTATGCCCCGGCGAGTTCGCACACAAACGTGACTACGCCTACAAAATGGATCAAATAATCAAAAGTTGCCCTCGACATCCGAAAATTTTCAAAACACTGCGTCTCTGTGCTGCCATTACACAAACATTTAGAAAGAAAAGCGACAATGCTTACTTCCTCCAGAACCTCGCCAACTTTAGCGCAACGGCGTGCTGCGTGTGACGTCATTGTTATTGTTCGTTTGTGCATGCGGGTCAGTTCGAAACAGCAAACAGTTCACACTGGTATCTGATATAGGCCACATTTTAAAAGGTAATGTGAACAAACAAAAAAAAAATCAGATCTGAGCAAAATATCCGAATTGAGCGTTAAGACTTGCAGTGTGAACGCGGCTTAAAGCACTGCTGCATCGCTGTGTTTAGAGCAAATGGAGACGAGGGAATTCCCATGGCATCACTATCAGCAGGTAGGCACATGGCATTGTGGGTAGTCTTGTGTAGGAACTCTTGAATAAACATGATGATTTTGAAGCATCCTTCCGAGCTCCTCTCCATTTCATCGTTTTTTTACTCTTTTGTTCACGGATGTGATTTTCCAAACCGATTCCACCGTTTAGTTTCAAACCAAAACTGGCGAGAAATCCTCCATTGGAATGTGCACATGTGACTTTTCCCCAGCGAAGTAGCACATTTATTCGCGACTAATTATATTTTTAAACTTTTGGCTGCCATCTGTTTGCTAACGTTTGGAAGGAAATGTAAATGGGAACGCGACTGAGGAAACATTGAGAGCAACGTTTGGATTGATAAGCGACACAAGATTGTGTTTGCGCGTGCTTGTGTGGGTGGAAGTGTGACATTCGCACATTTTGGATGACAAACACACAGATTTGAGGGCCCAGGTGTGTGTGCAGCAGAGTGTCTGTCTCACAGGACGGCTGTGTCCGTCTTCGGTGCTTTAGCAAGCCACAAACACACACACACACACACACACACACACACATACAGCTCCTCCTGTCTGATTACACACTCTGTCTGGTTCACCATGTTGCCTGAGTCTACGCCAGGCCTCCATCCTGGCTGGAGTTCAGCAGACCCTCTTGTTCCACCTGCTGCCCCCTCGTGGGGTCTCTTACTTACTTTCCCTATTTTCCGGCTAAGGTTCCTCGACAATTTTGTTTTCCACAGATGCCATGACACAACCATGATGCTTAATTCAAACATATAAAGCTTGCGTTTGAACAATCGGCACCATTCCATACAGCAAGCTCCACCCAAAACGTCTAAATCTGCAAAGTATATACTGTGGAACCATGGTTCGGGAACTACTAATTATAACATTTTCTAGAAAACATATAATAAAGTTTCTGTATTGGAGATTAAACACAATACAGACAAATGGAAATTTTCCTTTATTCATCTTCTACCTCTTATCCGAACTACCTCGGGTCACGGGGAGCCTGTGCCTATCTCAGGCGTCATCAGGCATCAAGGCAGGATACACCCTGGACGGAGTGCCAACCCATCGCAGGGCACACACACACACACACACTCTCATTCACACACTACGGACAATTTTCCAGAGATGCCAATCAACCTACCCTGAATGTCTTTGGACCGGGGGAGGAAACCGGAGTACCCGGAGGAAACCCCAGAGGCACAGGGAGAACATGCAAACTCCACACACACAAGGTGGAGGCGGGAATCGAACCCCCAACCATGGAGGTGTGAAGCGAACGTGCTAACCACTAAGCCACCGTGCCCCCCTAAATGTTCCTTTAGCTTCTGCTATTTTAAAAATGTTCCTACGGTAAAAATGTACATAAAGTGTTATGAATATTCCTGTATTCCATTAAAGTTTTCTGTCAGTTCTTCTATAAAGCTTCTATACTTTAATTTAATGCCATAGAAATGTGCCTAACATTTCTGAAAATGTTCCTGGGTTCCTGAAATTGTGTCCTCCTGGTTTTCTTCTGTGTATTTTTCATTGGTTCTTTCTTTGTTTATTTCATGGACTTACTGGTTCCACAAAAACATTATGGGTCGGTGAAAATATGCCTAAATTTCTCGGGTCCCTTCTTCTGGGCTTCTTAAAAATTAGAGGGGTTTTAAAAAGACTGAGAAAAGGTTAATGCGATGGATTGTAAAAAGGTTCCTGGGTTCCACTCAAAAATCATAGGTTCTTGAAAGGTTCTAGAAAAGTGCCTATATTTTCGTATTGCTTACTGCTGATCAAAGTCATGCAAACTGTTGACCTTAGAAGAAAAATAATCAGCTCAGCTCTAACAAAGGAAATTGTTGGTATTGGAGACACCTAAACCAAGGCACACACACACACACACACAAACAGACAAATCCAAACACACACACAATACAGGTCAAAGGAGGTTCATCTCAGCAAGATCTCTGACCCCCCGTGACCCCTAACCTCCTCTCTCGGCTCCTCACAAACGCACACATGCCATCCTAAACACAGTCCCGTCCAGTCAATGCCATAAAACTTGCCCTCCCATCATAACCCTGTGTGCCCTCTGACCCGACCTTATGACCCCTGGCCTTGAAACATAAATCAGCACTATGGCGTCACTGGCAGGCCAATCAGAGTCTGGCCAATCAGAGTCCACCTCATCGTCCTTGCACATTCCGTGAGAGGACAAATGCAAATTTCAGGTCTTTCACCTCAGGACACAAAGTACCAGAACTTTGTAAGCTTGTGTTTAATCATCAGTGTTGACATGTAGAATCTACAGGAGCAACGGTGGAGGAACTAACATTTAACCTGGTTCCTAAAAAAGTGCCTGATGCCCCTTTTCCACCGAGGCAGTTTGAGTGCTGGTTCGGAGCCTAATTTAGAACCAGTTCTTTCTTTTTCGACAGCCAAAGCACCGGCTCTGAACCAGGAAAAGTGGTTCTTAAGTAGCACCAAAACGTTGCTGGTCTACACTTAAGAACCGCTTGTGTCAGGGGCTGTGGGCGGGGCTGTGGGCGGGGCTACTGTTAGCGCATTTGATAATGTACCTTAAGTATACTAATGTTTAATACACTTTTACTTTACCGCAATATGATACATTATCAGCACACATGATAGTAAGTAGCTACATGCTAAGGCTAACTTTTTTCTGTGTTAATGATAAAATAACGTTATGTACTTTCTGTACTAACAACCTCCGTTTATACAGATTACATGGAGCTGCACGTACACGTTGGATTCGCCACGTTTGGGTGTTAATGTAGGTTCACAAAGCCATGAGCATTAACAGTAAAGCAACATCCGCCATTGTTGATGTGTTTGTGTTTGCCGCTGCTGCGCTAACGTCGCTGTGTAACGTGACACGTATACAGTGACGTCAGACTCGGCTCTGTGACGCTCTCTAGCCGGTGGAAAGGCAAACCGGTTCTTAGAAGGTTCGCCAGTGGAACCAACTTTGAACCAGCACCAGCACTAGCTCTGAACCAGCACTCGGTTCTTTTTGGTGGAAAAGGGATATGAATTGTGTGGGTTTCTGAACCTACTTTGGTTCTTGTCATCTGCCTGCCTAAAAGTCTTGTGATCTTAAAAATGCTGCTTGAATAGGTTCCTAAATAGGTACCATTTTTTTTTATTTTCATGCCATTATAATTATTGCTACTCAGAATCATACGGTTCTATAATTGAACCTCAGGTTCCTGTTTGGGGTTGTTCTTGTTTGTGTAAGTGGTGTAAAAAAAATGCCCTAAAGAAAGTTCTGTTATTTAGCAGCTCATGTTTTGCTAATGCCACATGCTGTAATTAATTTAAAAACAAACGCCTCAAAGTAACAGCTTTATGCCACGAGCACGGACAGACGGGACCGATCAGGACAAACTACGACAATTTGGTGAGCGCTGAACTGTCCGAAAGGCCTTGGATGAGGCGCAAAGCTGTAAAAAAGCTAAGCTATATTTCACCCAGCATGCTAACTGAGGATGATATAGCGCATGATAAAAGCAGCTCGTTGCCTTGTGACAGATAATCATTCGTTTCCTGCGTCTCAGCATTTCGCCTCTCAGACGTGGCGTCTGGCATATGGACAGCTTTATAGCACAGAACTCAATCACAGACGTCCCTCAGGAACACAAACACACACACACACACACACACACACACACACACACACACACACACACACACACAATATGATGAGTGAAAGACTGATACACAACCCTAAAACATCATGCACTGACTGTCCTGCTCTTAGTAATTAAATCAGTTGGACTCTAAATCAGCTGTCTTTAGACAGGGATGTAAGAGGTGCATAAATTAAAGCGCCCCCTACTGGGAAAATAAAAGCACTGTGATTTTAGATTTGATATATTTCCAGATCGCATGCATTGTGTAACATGTTACACAATAAAGATTACGCTGACTAATTACTTAGTAGTATGTCCTCCAATCATCATGTTCACCCACCTGTGTGTGTGTGTGTGTGGTGTGTGCTAGAAACATTCTTTCTAGCATAACAAACACTTTACTATATCCTGCTTAGTGCCAGAGTTTAGCAGAAGCCATGGAGAACCAGTGTGTTTGTTTTAAAAGTCTTGAGCCAGTGCTGATTCATAAAAAAAGTCTCTCACTCCTTTAGATGGCGTTAGAGGATGTTTGAATGTTTGTATGCACAGATGGTGTGTGTGTGTGTGTGTGTGTGTGTGTTTCCATGTGTGTGTGTGTAGTGTTATGCTAAATCCAGCTCCACTAGGCTAGCTCACTTCATCTCTCTCGTGTCTCAGAGCCTCAGCCTTCTTTATTTCGAGCGCTCGGCCCCCCTTAGCGTCAGGTCGTGTCTCCGAGGCTGAGGGTCCTGGTCGATGTTTCGTAAAGCTATAAAAGAGAGACAGAGAAGGATAAAAAGAGAAGAGGCCTCGGCGGAGCCTCCAGCCGTTCTGTCTGTACACGGGAGCTCAGCTAACAGGATTAACCAAGCTGAAACGCTTTTAGTCTGATCCTCCAGAGAGGGAGAGAGACAGACAGGAGGAGGGGACGAGAGAAACAGAGAGATAAAAAGACAGAAAGAGGCTTGCTGTCTTCAACAGCGACCGCAGGCAAGGATTCTGGACAAGGCGCTCGCACGGTTTCACTGGATAACGTGTAAAGTTCTTTAATTAACACCGTCCTCTGTAGTTACTGTCTTTTGTATTCATTTTGTCTAAATGTTATTGATGTGTGTTGCATCTTGCTAAGGCTTCAGGACTCGAGTCCAATCTCAAGACATTTTATCGTGAGACTCAGTTTCAATTGACAGATTGTAAAATTAAAGTTTGTGTTGTTTTTTCCTTTTATCACACAGGAAGTTTGACCACTCCTTCTTCCAGGAAATGTAGCTTAATTATTGACATGATGCAGTAAATGCTTGGAATCTATTTACAATATTTTAGTTTTGGTTGAGCTTTTATTTGGACTCCATCTTGACTTGACTTGGCCTGCTCGAGTGCTTGGATGTCTCATTCTCAGCTAATCCCAGTCTTGGACCTTATAATGACTTGAAGCCTTGAAGACACAACATTCCCAGAATTTTTAGGTTTATTTCTACCACAGGAACACACACGAACATTTCAGGAACCCTAAATGATCGACAACCAAAAACAAACAAACAAACAAACAAACAAACAAACAAATAAATAAATAAATAAAGAGACCAGGCTTAATGGTTTCAGAACCGAGATAAATCCTCTGTTAATTAATTAGTTAATAAATGCGAAAATTCTTTAAATGCGAGTTTGAAGCTTATATATCAGTTTCCCAGATTTTTACAGGTGTGAACATATAGACGTCTTTTATTAAATAATAATAATACAAAAATAACCCACTAATAAAGGAAAAAATGCCTGTGGCTTAAACCGGAAAAAACTTGCACAGAGAGAGAAAAAGAATTTCAGCACAGAAATACTAGACGGTTAAATTGTGTAGAGCAACGGCAAGAAAACGAGTGGATTAAATGAATATTAAGCAGTTCTTCCATTTCTTTTACAAGCCAAAGACACAAAGCCAAAGTCAATCACACCTTCACGATCAGCTCATAAGATCGAGGATCAAGAATTTACAGATAAACTGTAGCTGGGATTAAACGGATCGGCTTTTATCGTGTCCTTTGCCCTTTCCCCTTCGGTGAATTGGCTATATTGATGGTTGATGGAAAAATGTTAATACTATAAGCTTTCACCAGGACATCACTGAAGCTGAGCTAACTAATGATAGCTAATAACTCTGAGAATACAAACTAGCTCGCATTGTAATAAACAAGCATAACACAAACTCGCTAGATTACAATAAAACGTCACTAACGTCTTTCCAATTTATTTATTTATTTTAATGTAAGAGAAATCCCGAAAGACTAAGGCCACGTTCACACTGCGGGTAAAAGTGGCCCAAATCTGATTTTTTTTTGGGGTCAAGTGACCAGGTCAGACTTCTTCAGGATTTTTTCACATCAGATTCAGACCACTTCCATATGTGGTCCTGAATCAGACCCAAATCTGATTTTTTCCAATGTGGCCGCAGTGTGAACAACCAAGGCGGATTTGATGTGACTTTTACGTCAATCTACATTGACGTTCGTCACGATTATGCCCCGGCGAGTTCGCACACAAACGTGACTACGCCTACAAAATGGATCAAATAATCAAAAGTTGCCCTCGACATCCGAAAATTTTCAAAACACTGCGTCTCTGTGCTGCCATTACACAAACATTTAGAAAGAAAAGCGAAAATGCTTACTTCCTCCAGAACCTCGCCAACTTTAGCGCAACGGCGTGCTGCGTGTGACGTCATTGTTATTGTTCGTTTGCGCATGCGGGTCAGTTCGAAACAGCAAACAGTTCACACTGGTATCTGATATAGGCCACATTTTAAATGGTAATGTGAATATCATCTACATAACAGAAAGTGTCGAAAATGTAGCACGTAAAAAAATGTGTTAAGTGAAAGAAAAATTGCAGATACTTAAAAATCCGAACGTGATTATAGCAGCAAAGTAATTGTACTGTGTTACTTCCTGCTTCTCATTAGTTCCTACAGTACGTTGGTGCTAATGTCAGAAAGGAGACAAAAATGCAACCAAGTGGAACCTTTGGGTCCAGATAGAGCTCGTTAGGTTTGCATATATTTGACTCCTGGAAAGAAATCACTAACTTTTCCTTGGACTGAGATTTAAAACTGTTCTTAGGTTCGGTGTGTGTGTGTGTGTGTTGTGTGTTTGTTGTGTGTGTGTGTGTGGGCCACACTGTGTAGTTCTGATTTCTCCTCGTTAGCCTCATGTTGGCTCTGGTCAGGGCCGTCAGATCACAGAACATCCAATTACTAAAGCCCTAAGTCGATTAAGTTGAATTTGATTTAGTCAGCAGTGGTTAGCGGGCTGTGTAATGCACACCGGCGCTGGCCACAGTGCAGCCGGATACAGCCGTGTCTTACACACTTACACACACTGTCTAATGATGCGTGGCTTACAGACGGGAAGCGTTGGAGAGGACGAGGTGGAATAAAACGGAGGAATGCAAGAGAGACTTATTCAAGATCACTAGACATCCAGAGAATACAGTATATACACGTGTTGTGTAGTATAGTGTAGTGTTGTGTAGTATAGTGTAGTGTTGTGTCGTGTTGTGTAGTATAGTGTAGTATTGTGTAGTATAGTGTAGTGTTGTGTAGTGTTGTGTAGTATAGTTTAGTGTTGTGTCGTGTTGTGTAGTACAGTGTAGTATAGTGTAGTGTTGTGTAGTACAGTGTAGTATAGTGTTGTGTGGTATAGTGTTGCATAGTTTTATATAGTGTAGTGATGTGTAGTATTATATAGTGTAGTGATGTGTAGTACAGTGTAGTATAGTGTAGTGTTGTGTAGTATTGTGTGGTATAGTGTAATATAGTGTAGTGCTGTTTAGTATTGTGTGTTATAGTGTTGTATAGTGTAGTGTTGTGTAGTACAGTGTAGTATAGTGTAGTGTTGTGTATTAATGTGTAGTAAGTGTCGTATTGTGTTGCATAGTGTAGTACAGTGTAGTGTAGTATAGTGTGGTGTAGTGTAGTTTTGTGTAGTATTGTGTAATATAGCATGGTGTAGTGTAGTATAGTGTGGTGTAGTGTGGTATTGTGTAGTATTGTGTAGTATATACTATGTTGTGTTTTCCTGCTCAAAATAACACACACTCATACTTCTGTAGACACATGTACACACACACAGACATAGACACATGCATATGTATACACACGCACATGCACATACTCACATTTAGACACACACTCACACTCACGCTTATGTACACACACTCACTCACATGCATGCACAAACACTCATGCATGCACACACACATCCATACCTGTACACACACACGCATACCTGTACACACACATTTTCACACACTCACATACATGCACAAACGCACATGTTCATATACACACACAGTCACACACATTCGTACACAAATGCACGCGCACACACAAGCAGACATGCACACACTCACGCCTGTGTACACACACTCACATCTCTCTCTCTCTCTCTCTCTCTCTCTCTCTCTGTCTCTCTGATACACTCCCGCCTCTTCCACAGTAAGTACAAAAGATACACTTCTGTGCTCTGATTAATAAAGGTCAATTAGCAATTAAAATTTCCATATTTAATCAGCCCCCCGGGGTTGCGTTTGCCCTCCTCTTCTTCTCTCCTCCCTTTTTCTGCTCTTCTTCCCTCCCCTCTCCCTCTTCTTGTCTCATTCTCTCTATCCTCTGTTCTTCCTCCTGCAGGGACACACTGCCTCTTGCTGGGAGGAAAAAAAGACTCGAGATATGATAAGCTGTAAACATGCAGAGGGTATAACACACACACACACACACACACACGCACACACACACTTCTGCCTTGTATAAATGCACCCTGCTTTCTTCCTCCTCCTCCTC
>NC_083468.1:2384264-2386764 GCF_030014155.1 Tachysurus vachellii | reverse complement strand
ACAACAACAACAAAAATGGCAAAAAAAAAATCACAGTGTTTAATTTATCCTGTTAAACAATTCAGCATTTCACAGCCATGACTGTGCACTTTGTCCTTAAGCTAGCATCGAAGTGTTGTTTTAAAACAATGGACATTGTCGCTAAGCAACTTTACCTTTCCACCTAATTCACCTAATTCCTCATCATCTTCTACTCTCGCACCAGTTACCTTCATGTCCTCATTTAACACATCCATGTGTCTCCTCTTTGTCCTTCCTCTTGACCTCTTACCTGCAGCTCCATCTCCAACATCCTTCTACCAATATAACCATCTCCCTCCTCTGTACATGTCCAAACCATCTCAATCTAGTCTCTCTGTCCTTGTCCCCAAAGCCGTCCCTCTGATGTTCCCCTGCTCGTTCCTAATCCTGTCCATCCTCGTCACTCCTAAAGAGAACCTCAAAATCCTCATCTCTGCTACCTCCATCTCTGCCTCGTGTCTTTTCCTCACTGCTACAGTCTCTATTTACCAATTAGGGAAGGAGTCTCCAGTGGCAGCGCTCTTCAAGAGAGTTTTCTTTTTCTTTCTGCTAAAACGTTATGATCCGAATTTCTAGAATAATTAAAAATAAGATAGAGTGGCATCGTCCAGCATGGCATCATAGCTCACGGCTCTATGTTTACGCTCTAGTCTTTCTTTAAAGGAAAGTCTAAGACGGTGTTTTCATCAGAGATGGAGGACAAAAAGCTGTGATATGTGTCCATGTTTTGGCAGGAGATGATGAAGGAGACTCAGAACACTGCTTCATCATGGACTGTCTACAAGGGAAGGTTTTACTGTGATGTAAGTTAAACAAACACACACACACACACACACATAAATAGGTATAATAAGCTCCGGACAGCTTCGTCCCCAGTTGCACACCTCCATCTTTTATTCATGAGCAGGAAGTAAATTGTTGCGCTACAAAAACCAAGCACTTAACCCTTTAAAGGGAAAATGTCTGACTCCTCAGATAAATTATTTACTTCAGCGCTGTAAGAGCATTTAATACACCGAGGGCAAGATGATGATGATGATGATAATGATGATGATGATGAGAGCAGGAGAGGGATAAGAAGTGAGAGGAGTGAACGTGGCACTTATACTCTTACAGATAGAAATAACAGACAGGAGTGATCGTTAACGAAGTCGGTCGTCAGGGTGACACGTGGTCTGGGGCACAAGGAGTGACCCAGTTACACCAACCACTGGTGAGAGATCATCAAAAAGGGGCAGAAATCATTTAATCATTTAATAACGCGCTCTGAGACAAATTAAAGGGACAATAAAACAACAGACAATAACTACAGCATACTGTAAATCCCTTCATTCCAGAACACTGATGAGGAATGGAAATAAACTCATGGGATGTTTTTTATCAATCGACGTGTTTTAGACGTGTGTTTTTCCCTCTGTTAATATTCTTACACTGAATTTTAGCGTTGAAGATAAATCTGAGCTGAACAAACACTTGGAGCATCTCAGAGAGCAGAAATGGGTTTGATATCAACGTTTACTCTGAACATACAAACATCTGTGTGGGAATAATTAACGTTTTTGTTTATTTCTGATCTTTACTATGAATCTATCACCTCTAGTGTTGTGGAGAAAAACAGAAATAGTGATGAAACTCTACACATTCTTAAAGTCCTGAGTGTCTACGTTCATATGAGCTTCAGAGTGGAGAGTGGAGCGAGACGTTCAATCGTCAACACGGACACAATAAAACAGGAGGAAATAACGTTTTTTTCCTCTGGGTTTAGTACGGTTTCTTTTCTGATACCTGAGGATCAACAGAAATTGAGTAACTAAAACCTAGTAACAAAAATGCACTCACTCATCTCACTCATTTTCTACCCCTTATCCGAACTACCTCGGGTCACGGGGAGCCTGTGCCTATCTCAGGCGTCATCGGGCATCAAGGCAGGATACACCCTGGACGGAGTGCCAACCCATCGCAGGGCACACACACACACACACACTCTCATTCACTCACGCAATCACACACTACAGACAATTTTCCAGAGATGCCAATCAACCTACCATGCAAGTCTTTGGTCTGGGGGAGGAAACCGGAGTACCCAGAGGAAACCCCCGAGGCACGGGGAGAACATGCAAACTCCACACACACAAGGTGGAGGCGGGAATCGAACCCCCAACCCTGGAGGTGTGAGGCGAACGTGCTAACCACGAAGCCACCGTGACCCCCAAAAATGCATACAATAAAAATATATTAAAATCAATCTCAAGAAAAGAAAAGAGTCTCTGCATGTGGAAGCTTTTCCAGTTTATGAATAAATGCACCATCTGGAACAGGATTCGATTTTCTCCATTTTTTTCCTGAATATCTGATTTTTCCAGGTTATTTTGATGCTCTCTCTCTGGTGTGTAGTATTTTCTGGATTATTCATGTTTTTAATGTTCTCTTCCTGTTTTTTGTTCCCTGACTGAACACAGATTTCAGTAGTATTAGTGTT
>NC_083468.1:2376764-2381764 GCF_030014155.1 Tachysurus vachellii | reverse complement strand
TAAAGAACCCTTAAAGAACTCTTCTTCCCTCTCGCACCTCACCTCCCAACATCTACCTCTATTCTCACATCACATCAGCAGCCATCATCATCCGTTCCGACAGGCCCGTCTCTCAGATCCCGCCCGGTCAGGCGTGACTTACAGCCGGTATCGATATCCAGGATGTAAAACGGCGGCGTGAACGATGCGGCCCTCGGATTTAGAGCGAGTCGTAAAGCTAAATGAGAGTTGAAGGGGAAGAGGGAGGGAGGGGACAGGAGAGCGAGTGTCTGTCGTAAATGCAATGGCAGCGGGTTATAAATAAAAGCTCAGCAGCGTTTAATGTGACTGAGAGAACGTGCAGGGAAGAGGAGAGCACGCCGGTGACATGGCGTCCGCCAAACACCCAACGATCGCTCAAGTGAATTTATGTGAATTGTCTGAGGCGGCCTCGCTGCTGTAAATAGCCGGCTATATCCCGTGACATTGCCAAAACGGCAATTAAACTGTCAGGCCTGTGCTGCCAAAGCTGATGAGCCTTCAGGACAACTCTGAGTGGCCATTAAGTTATCAGGTTGCAGCGTGTGCATGTGTGTGTGTGTGTGTGTGTGTGTTAAAAAAATATGTGTGTTCATGAGACTGGATGCCAAATTGTGCTGTGTATTTATTGTGTGTGTGTGTGTTAAAAAAATATGTGTGTTCATGAGACTGGATGCCAAATTGTGCTGTGTATTTATTGTGTGTGTGTGTGTTAAAAAAATATGTGTGTTCATGAGACTGGATGCCAAATTGTGCTGTGTATTTATTGTGTGTGTGTGTGTATGTGTGTGTGTGTGTGTGTGTGTGTGTGTGTGTGTGTGAAAAGGAGAAGGCTTGTTTTGCAAGCATGCATGTTTAAATATAGATGACCAGCCACAGCCAGGGAGGTGAAAGCTCAAACACAGAGTGTCTTACACTCACCTGTGTTTACACACAAGCTTATTCTCCTCTCTCTCTCTCTCTCTCTCTCTCTCTCTCTCTCTCTCTCTCTCTCACCCACACACACACACACACACGCAGTTACTTCAATGAAGACAGGACACTCTAGGTGGCTGTTATACTAAGCAACGGTGTGAATAGCACATATACAAGCTTTATGACTGTAGTGCAGGTCAGAGGGTGCGTTCAAATGCGCCACAATTTGACGCGCATATAAGTTTCTCATATAAGAATCGACAATTATAATTTGACGCAAAATCGTTTTTTTTTTTTCACAATAAAATATAAATAACAAGGTGTGAAACAATTAAAAACTTTGTAAGTAGGACAGGACAATTCAGGGAGCAAGTGAAGGTAGCATGAATATTTACACAGTATTTTACTGTTTGAAAAGCCTGTGTGATCTATCTATCTATCTATCTATCTATCTATCTATCTATCTATCTATCTATCTATCTATCTATCTATCGTAACATCTGTCTATCTATCTATCTATCTATCTATCTATCTATCTATCTATCTATCTATCTATCTATCTATCTATCTATCTATCTATCTATCGTAACATCTGTCTATCTATCTATCTATCTATCTATCTATCTATCTATCTATCTATCTATCTATCTATCTATCTATCTATCTATCTATCTATCGTAACATCTATCTATCTATCTATCTATCTATCGTAACATCTATCTATCTATCTATCTATCTATCTATCTATCTATCTATCTATCTATCTATCTATCTATCTATCTATCTATCTATCTATCGTAACATCTATCTATCTATCTATCTATCTATCTATCTATCTATCTATCTATCTATCTATCTATCTATCGTAACATCTATCTATCTATCTATCTATCTATCTATCTATCTATCTATCTATCTATCTATCTATCTATCTATCTATCTATCGTAACATCTATCTATCTATCTATCTATCTATCTATCTATCTATCTATCTATCGTAACATCTGTCTATCTATCTATCTATCTATCGTAACATCTGTCTATCTATCTATCTATCTATCTATCTATCTATCTATCTATCTATCTATCTATCGTAACATCTGTCTATCTATCTATCTATCTATCTATCTATCTATCTATCTATCTATCTATCTATCTATCTATCTATCGTAACAACTATCTATCTATCTATCTATCTATCTATCTATCTATCTATCTATCTATCTATCTATCTATCTATCGTAACATCTATCTATCTATCTATCATCTATCTATCTATCTATCTATCTATCTATCTATCTATCTATCTATCTATCGTAACATCTATCTATCGTAACATCTATCTATCTATCTATCTATCTATCTATCTATCTATCTATCTATCTATCTATCTATCTATCTATCGTAACATCTATCTATCTATCTATCTATCTATCTATCTATCTATCTATCTATCTATCTATCGTAACATCTATCTATCTAATCTATCTATCTATCTATCTATCTATCTATCTATCTATCTATCTATCTATCTATCGTAACATCTATCTATCTATCTATCTATCTATCTATCTATCTATCTATCGTAACATCTATCTATCTATCTGTCTATCTATCTATCTATCTATCTATCTATCTATCTATCTATCTATCTATCTATCTATCTATCTATCTATCATAACAACTATCTATCTATCTATCGATCTATCTATCGTAACATCTATCTATCTATCTATCTATCTATCTATCTATCTATCTATCTATCTATCTATCTATCTATCTATCTATCTATCTATCTATCTATCTATCGTAACATCTATCTATCTATCTATCTATCTATCTATCTATCTATCTATCTATCTATCGTAACATCTGTCTATCTATCTATCTATCTATCGTAACATCTGTCTATCTATCTATCTATCTATCTATCTATCTATCTATCTATCTATCTATCTATCTATCTATCTATCGTAACATCTGTCTATCTATCTATCTATCTATCTATCTATCTATCTATCTATCTATCTATCTATCTATCTATCTATCTATCGTAACAACTATCTATCTATCTATCTATCTATCTATCTATCTATCTATCTATCTATCTATCTATCTATCGTAACATCTATCTATCTATCTATCATCTATCTATCTATCTATCTATCTATCTATCTATCTATCTATCTATCTATCTATCGTAACATCTATCTATCGTAACATCTATCTATCTATCTATCTATCTATCTATCTATCTATCTATCTATCTATCTATCTATCGTAACATCTATCTATCTATCTATCTATCTATCTATCTATCTATCTATCTATCTATCTATCGTAACATCTATCTATCTAATCTATCTATCTATCTATCTATCTATCTATCTATCTATCTATCTATCTATCTATCTATCTATCGTAACATCTATCTATCTATCTATCTATCTATCTATCTATCTATCTATCGTAACATCTATCTATCTATCTGTCTATCTATCTATCTATCTATCTATCTATCTATCTATCTATCTATCTATCTATCTATCTATCATAACAACTATCTATCTATCTATCGATCTATCTATCGTAACATCTATCTATCTATCTATCTATCTATCTATCTATCTATCTATCTATCTATCTATCTATCTATCTATCTATCTATCTTTCTTTGTTTGTTCATTTCTTTCTTTGCATAACTTCTAACTTGCATAACAATCAGTTTTCGTTTGTTTGTTTCTTTCTTTTTTTCACACAGGAATCTCAGTTCATCTTAACGACTGGTTCTGAACGCGTCCTCGAGAGCACGGAATAATTTCATTTCAGCTCAGTCGATTAAAACGAGTGTTATTATTGTCATCACAGTCGCTCTCCACACCTAATTATTTGACAGCTAGCAGGGATCATCTTCTTCAGCTCTAATTAATTACACCACACCGCCTCGTTGTCATGGCACTAATTAAAAAACACAGCAGCGCCTTTCCTGTTCGTCCTGACGATCCTGCTGCTGAGAGCGAGGGAAGGAAATCTGGAGGGGAGGAGAGAAGGAAAAAAGGAGGAAAGGAGAAAAGAGGATAGGAGGGATGGAGGAAAGAAGGGAAGAAGGAAAGGACGGAAGGAGAAAATCATACAAGGATTGAAAGAGAAAGGAGAGAAGGTGGGAAGGAGGGAAGGAGAAAAGGAGAAGATGGGAATAGGAGGGATAGAGAAAAGAAGGGAAGAGAGAAAGGAGAGAAAAAGAAAATGAGGGAAGGAGAGGAGAAAACAATGCAAGAGTAGGAGGAAGGAGGGAAAGAGAAGAAGAAAAGGCAGGATGTGAAGGATGTGAAGCATCATAAATGTGAATCTGTCTTTCTTTCTTTCTTTCTTTCTTTCTTTCTTTCTGTCTTTCTTTCTTTCTTTCATTCTATTTTGTAACTCATTCTACTGTCTCATCACTGTTTGTTTGTATTTCTGTACACATCCTTTCTTTCTCTTTCTCATCACTCTTACTTTATTTGAGTGGAAGGAAACTGCATCAAAGAAAACAACAGAAAGTCTCTGTGAGAAAAGAGTGAAAGAAAGAATGTGTGTGTGTGTATGTGTGTGTGTGTTTGTGTGTGTGTGTGTTTGTGTGTGTGTGTGTGTGTGTGTGTTCGTGTGTTTGTGCGTGTGTGTGTGTGTGTTCGTGTGTGTGTGTGTGTGTGTGTGTGTGTGTTCTCTCCTCCTGCACTCAGCTGGTCCTCATCAGCCAGGCCGGAGCCAAAAGGCCCAGGGAGGTGAAGATCCAAGCCAGACCACGTCACTCACAATCCGCCATGATTCTGCACACACTCACCACCGACGCCATTAAACACACACACACACACACACACACACACACAATATTCTAACAGCTCCACACAGTGCAGCCTCCAGTTAGTAAATTTACTGTGAGTGTCATGTGACTTGTGGTCCATTCAGGAATCAGCACTAATGAGGTCATTCGTACCATACGTCATCTTCCTCTTTCTTTCTTTCACCTTATTAATAACATAGTTTTAAACCCTTTTTTTCTGATCCATGTACAATAAATAGAGAGAGAG
>NC_083468.1:2361764-2371764 GCF_030014155.1 Tachysurus vachellii | reverse complement strand
TTCTTGATTAAAAGTTGATAAAACAAATAAAAACTATCTTGATTGATTTTTGTAGAAAGTTAAATGACTTTGATTCTGAACAAGAACAAAAAAAGGTTGTAAAAGTGTTAAAGTAAAAGATGTCTCTGAAGCCTGGTCATGCATCACAACTACAGTAGAAATAAAACCCAACACTGTGAGACTCTTCTGGCTTTAGCTTTAAACTATAATTAGCCACTCAGTCAGACTACAGTGTACATGTGCTGCAGTCAGAGGACCTGAAGGAACACAACCCGGCTTCAGAGTCTTCACTGGAACATCTCTCACTTCACAAACACACCACAAACACTCCCACATGAGCGAAGCCTATCGGTTCCAACACCACGTCATTACACGCTAACGCACAGCAGAACAGAGGAACAAATAAAACATGCTTTTTATGCTGTGAGAGTTTTGATTGGCTGGATCGTGTTACCATGGATGCTGGGATCCAATGGAGAGATCCATCCGGAAATGGATCGGGACGCAACCCATTTATGAGACTCAGAGTCGGCTGGACTGGGTTGGTTAATGCTGCGTACACACACACACACACAGACGCATACACACACACACACACACACACACACAATTCAGAGAACAGACAAACCCTCATGCCACAGCCTTCCTCACACACATATACTAACATTTCCACAAACATTTAAGCGTTGGGGGAAACGCAACCTCCAGCCCACCCTGTGTGAGATTAATAGACACGGCAACACGCCAAAGCCACTGTCTCCTGTTTAATTCTTATAACATAAGGGTACGCTGCACCACAGAACACACTCTGGCCAGAACACACATACACACACACACACACACACACACACACACACACACACACACACACACTCACTCATTCGCATGCTATGATCTGCAGGAAAAACGCTTTGGAAAAATTTAGCACAATTTAGAAGGTTGGGAAAAGGAATGATTTCTAGATGTCAGACATCTATCTATCTATCTATCTATCTATCTATCTATCTATCTACAGTATCTATCTATCTATCTATCTACAGTATCTATCTATCTATCTATCTATCTATCTATCTATCTATCTATCTATCTATCTATCTATCTACAGTATCTATCTATCTATCTATCTATCTATCTATCTATCTATCTATCTATCTACAGTATCTATCTATCTATCTATCTATCTATCTATCTATCTATCTATCTATCTATCTATCTATCTATCTATCTATCACAACACCCATCTATCAATCAATCAATCTATCTATCTATCTATCTATCTATCTATCTATCTATCTATCTATCTATCACAACACCCATCTATCAATCAATCTATCTATCTATCTATCTATCTATCTATCTATCTATCTATCTATCTCTAGGTCTGAATGTATGTAAACAAGAGAGCGAGAGACAGAGAGATAGAGAGAGATTGTGTGTGTGTTTGTTTTTGTGTGTGTGTGTGCGCGTGTGTGTGTGTGTGTGTATTCCCACCTCATGTTCCTGGGACTGGCTCTGGCTCCATCCTGACCCTGATAAAGTGGTTAGTGAAAGCGAGCTCGTGTCAGCTCTAATTAACGCTATTTTAATTAACCAACATTTATACACACGCCGCTAATCATTCCAGAGCCGGCTTTATGTTTGACGACTAAAAGTGGAGCATGAGATCTTTACCTGCAAATACATAAATATTATGAAGGTTCCTCAGTGGAGATGGACAGGAACAGGAGAAAGGAGGGCAGTGGATTAACATTCCTGCGAGTGTGGCTTTGCCAAGACACTCAAAAGAACGCCAGGGTCGCAAGAAGCATTTTAATCTCCTCATACATGCACACACACACACACACACACACACACACTGTGGAGAAAATGACAGGTATACTACGAAATTCACACACACACACACACACACACACACACACA
Source organism: Tachysurus vachellii (assembly GCF_030014155.1). NCBI lineage: Eukaryota > Metazoa > Chordata > Actinopteri > Siluriformes > Bagridae > Tachysurus > Tachysurus vachellii. Next base: position 2,369,844 of record NC_083468.1, on the reverse strand, counting down.
CACACACACGCTTCCATCTGCTCCAGCTACACAACAGCAGCCGCAAGCTCATCACTGTCACTCGCAGCTGGCCTATTCTCCCGTCACTTCTCCGCCGAGATGGGGGGAGGAAGAGTTCACTCCTCCTGTGTGCTGCCTTTTTTATTTCATTCTCCCTCTCCATCCCTCCACCTGCAAACCCTCCTTCCGTTTATTTCTCTCCTGAGCTCAAGAGACCAAGCGACACGAGGCAGCACGAGGCAGCCGGGTCTGCCCGAGACACCATAAACACTCATTTAATACCTCTCCCCATTCTAACACTCACACACACATACACACACACACACACACACACACACACACACACACACACACACACACACACACACACACACACACTGCAAGACAAACTGCAAGACAAACTGCATACAAATCAGCTGTTAACAAGAGCTACTCAGTGAGTGCAGGATGAGCCACGTAATTTACATATATGCAAATGAGATGCAAAGAGACAAACAACAACCAATAGGATCGCGAGACGATGAAATATATTTTTTTCTTAATCTATAGCTTCATAAATTCCTTCCACATATTCACACCATCAGAACCACTCGGGCTTGAAGTGATTTCTGTTTTATTATATCAAACCCTTTTATTTAATCAAACTCATAAATATTCATCAGAAAAACATGAAAACCAAAACAAAGCTATACACAATCATTTCCTGTTAAAGAATTGTATTCTTTATCACACAAGTTGTGTACAGTATATAAAGTGCTGTAGCTAGCTTGTGTGGATGTCACCGCTATAGAGCTATCAATGAAACCATGGCAACCAAATGATAGGACAAGCCCTCTAGCGACCAGTATAGAGCCAGTGAGCAAGGTAAAATTACTGCTGGTGTTTGTGTGTGTGTGTGTATGTGTGTGTATATGTTTATGTGTGTTTGTTTGTTTGTGTGTGTATGTTTGTGTGTGTGTATATATGTTTGTGTCTGTGTGTATGTTTGTGTGTGTGTGTGTGTGTGTGTATGTGTGTGTGTTTGTGTGTGTGTGTATGTGTGTGTGATTGTATGTGTGTGTGTGTATGTTTGTGTGTGGTTGTATGTTTGTGTGTGTGTGTATGCGTGTGTTAGTGTGTGTATGTGTGTGTGTGTATGTTTTTTGTGTGTGTGTGTGCGTGTGTGTATGTTTGTGTGTGTGTGCGTGTGTGTGTGTATGTGTGTGTGTATGTTTGTGTGTGTGTGTGTATGTGTGTGTATTTAAAGCTCACAGCTTTGTTTACATAACAGAAGAGGGCGGGGCTACCAGGCGCTGAGGCTGGATGAGAAAAAAATTAAGACGGCCAAAGACACTCTGCTGGACGAGACGTCTTACAAACGTCTTTTAAACGAGCTCACGCACTTTGTGTGATTAAACTGTAACATAAAAAATAATTCGTCGTTGACCGGGAAGTGACTCCTACTTCCTGTTGGTAAAAACAAAATTGAGATGATACTGAAAAACCTTTCTAACCTTCATACACTAGAGTCCGATTTGGGACACAGCTCAAGCCACACTAAGGCACCACAGTAAAACTATAGTAAATGGAATAAATGATGAAATAAGAAATATCTACAGAGCAACATTCCTCCACTTCATCTCTGCTTTTCTCCCACACCCACATCCAGCACCTTGATTACAGTGACCTCAGCAGAATTTATTCTACAGAAGAGAGAAAAAATAAATAAATAAATAAATAAATAAATAAATAAACTTCCTTTTGTACTTTTCTTTCTCTCAAGCTGTTTTCGGAAAAGCAGACAAGCCGGAGCGCTCTGGGCCTCGTCAGATACTATTTAGAAACCATCTGCTGTGGCAAACGTCGTGCAAAACGGTACAATTTTGAAGCAAATCAGCTTTGTTTGTTAGAAACGGACAGATCTGTCAGAAACGGACGAACGAGAGAGTCTTACCACCTGGCTGGATCCTCCTGTATCCGTTCATCAGGACTGGTCAGACTCTGTTGTTTGAGGACTCATGAACAGTGTACACGATGTGCTCTCGTGTAGTTTCAGTTAGCAGAAGTGTGCTGTATCTGTCGTTGTGGTCAATAAGGTCTCAGACACCCTCCTCCTCCTCCTCCTCCTCCTCAAACACCACCATCACCACCACCACCTCTTCCCCTCTCCAGCTCTACTTCCTGTGTGAAACTGACCTCCTCTTTACCTTAATAGTGTTATAAGATATTTGAAAAAAAAAAAAGGCTGTGTGTTTGTTTGTATATACATTTATATGTGTGTGTGTGTGTGTGTGTGTGTGTGTCTGTGTGTGTGTGTGTGGCGTGTGTGTACACAGGTGAAGCTTGTTCGCTCAGATAAAACTGGCTCTCCAAAGGCTCCTGCAATCCCAGCAGGCACTCTGTCACCTTCTCCGAAAGATGGAGCTCGTTTTGTGTTTAGCTGCTCATCTGTTTCTGTTTTGCTTTAAAGCTGCTTTACCGCAGCGCTGCGGAAGCTTTCATTTGATCACACGCTGCTGCCAGCTTTCCCACACGCTTCACCAACCAAAACCAGAGCAGAAGGAAGAGGTCGTCGTGATAAACAGCGCTAAAGGTAATTATGTGAAACCTACACAGGGCCTTAGAGCAGGTTCATGAGTGTTAAGGAAAGCTTTTATAAAGCAGTGGGTACGTGAAAAACAATAAACAAAAGAGTGCGATGTCACTTCATACCGCAGTGAAGTCGAATTCTCTCGACCGAATGGTCAGAAGATGGCGCTTAATTTTCTATAACGGCAGATCGTACAAATCACAGCTTTTTATTAGGCCACTCAATCTCTTTAATAATAATAATAATAACAATTCACAAAATATATAATATATACATTAATTAATATGGTAAAGGCTTTTATAAGGAGTTCAGGTAAACGTGTTATAAAAAAGTCTAGAAAGGAGTATCTAGTGTCAAAAATGAGTCTCCAGTGTTAGAAAGGAGTCCAGAAAGGAGTCTCTAGAGTCAGAAAGGAGTCTCCAGTGTTAGAAAGGAGGCTCCAGAGTCAGAAAGGAGTCTCCAGGGTTATAAAGGAGTCCAGAAAGGAGGCTCTAGAGTCAGAAAGGAGTCTCTAGAGTCAGAAAGGAGTCTCTAGAGTCAGAAAGGAGTATCTAGTGTCAAAAATGAGTCTCCGGTGTTAGAAAGGAGTCCAGAAAGGAGTCTGTAGAGTTAGAACTGAGTCTCCAGTGTTAGTAAGGAGTCAAGAAAGGAGTCTCTAGAGTCAAAAAGGAGTCTCTAGAGTCAGAAAGGAGTCTCTAGAGTCAGAAAGGAGTCTCTAGAGTCAGAAAGGAGTCTCCAGTGTTATCCAGAAAGTCCAGAAAGGAGTCTGTAGAGTTAGAACTGAGTCTCCAGTGTTAGTAAGGAGTCAAGAAAGGAGTATCTAGAATGATAAAGGAGTCTCTAGCATTAGAAAGCTCAATTTAAGTGTTAAAAAGTCCAAAAAGGAGTCTCTAGAGTCAGATGACTGTAGTTGGTGAAAGAAAAAAATAAACTGAATCTTTAAATGAACAGCTCTGATAAGACTTTCTGTCCTTTGAATTTCAAAACAAATTGTAGTGCCATTTAAAATTGGGCAAACCTTTAACACCTGCTCTTTCACCTGACTTTCATTACATTTATTTTCTTCTCAGGGAACAGGAAATAAAATCGAAAGTGCTGGAATATTCCTTTACTAGAAAACTTCAGACGTGATCAGGTAGCTCTGTCTCTCTTAGCTCTTAGCCGCACTTTTATCATCTACCCCACTAAGTGAAGCTCTCAGGACAGCAGCATGATGTAAGACTCTTGTCATCAGGACACATTTGGACCCATATCCATGGCTGTATAGGGAAAGTTTATTTGCTCTGGGTCGTACAGAGTGCATCGGTTCTCCGTGCTTTAATGCGCCGCTCGGCAGGAAGTCGATGATTAAAACAAATTGAAGCTGACAAGCAGAGTCCGCTTCTCTGTCCTTCTTTACAAGCCTATTAGAATATCCACACGGCAGAGCTAGCAATAACGTCAGTCAAATCGAGACACCGTCTTGTCCTGTTTCCTTATTTTCAGACGTCATACTTAAATTAAAGTCGTACACCCGGTAAATCCTTTTCTTTTTCTTTAATCCAGTCACCTCTGTGAGGAATGCTAATGTTTATGTAACGCTGTAAATGCTAATGGCTAACTGGTACGGTTACATGCTACAAGATCTGCTAAGCTAGTAAGATGGATTTTGAAATTTCTTCCAAAGGTTCCTAAAAGTAGGAACATTAAAAAAATATACAAGAAAGCACATAAACGTGCCCTTTTTTAAATGTTAGCTGCTAGGAAAAATATGTACATTTTAAAAATTGAGCTAGTCCAGATAGCCATGAGCCAATTATAAGATAGTTTGTCTCAGGTTTCTGAATCTCGAATGAAATGTCATATTTGATCAAAATAATTTCATGTTCATTATTAGCTACATAAAATTAGCTAAGTCAGCCAGATCGCTAGCTCTGAAAGCAGGTTCTGTTAGCACAATTGAATGGATCGTACAGAAGTACTGTGAAAAGCTGGTAATAAAAATTCCCTAATTTGAATACATGAAGCTCGATTTTCACAGAAAATCCAAAGCTCATTAAACTTCGCAGCTCAGGAGTGGAAGGAAATTGGATAATCAAATAACAGGCATAAAACCTAAAGGTTTAAAAACTAAACCACAAAGATGTAAATAATCAGATGAAATCGTTATCATAGAATCTTAGCTGTGGTTTATTACACTGGAAAGCACCAGACCTCCCGGTTTCCTTGTAGCCCAGTACTGGTTTTCCCCAATAATTACAATCTCAGATTTTTCTCTGGGGTTTCCTCATTTACTCGTCTCTTTCGGCTGTTTCTACCTCTTTATGTTTATGTTATTGCCTCTCGTTTTTATTACCTCAGTAAACTTATGTCTCTCTCTTCGACTGTTCGTCTAATCTACAAACAATCTTATTAGCATGCGTGATTCTTCTGCATGGTTGAGGCTTTAATTCTACCATCTGATTTAAAAGGTTCCAGGAGGAACCAAAAAGGGGTTTGGCTGCGATGCCATAGACGATTTTTATCTCCTCAAACACCTTCACCGGTTTATTTCCTCAAACAGAACCTTTTGTTAAATAGAAACATTCCATGGATGTTAAAGGTTCTTCACAGAACCATACCTTACAAGAACAATGGGTTTGAGAAGGATGAAGAACTGCATGGACTTACTGGAAGGTGTTCGATCTCTGTCCTCGCTCGAGTGATGAGAACTTTTGGAGGTGAGTGCAGATTCGCCAGCCGGAGCGTGGGCATGCTGGGAAACGTCCCTCACCGGTGCAGTCGGTTGTTGAGCGTCTTCTTTACCGCTCTCGGACGATTCTTCCAACGTGAAGCTCTGCAAATGGACAAGACACGTCCTTAGATACTTTTACAGAAATGTGCATCAGATGCTACGGATAAAGAAGTGATAAGTAGAACAAATAATCTAAAAGAAAATATCTAAAGATCTGTTTAAAGGCTGGAGTTCAGATTTCAGGCATAAAAGCTATTCGAAAAACTTACTGACTTCCAGAACGACGGAACAGGAAGTGCGCAGGAACTCATGGACCCATTTCTGGGGTTTAGTTCCTGCTTTAGGAACTTTAGACTCGTTCCTGCGTTAATGTGCTCTCGGTAATAGCTTATCGTTTCTATAGTAACAGCTCCTAGACATAAACGGATTAACAAGTATGTGTGATTTATTTTAATTGCTTCTACATTGAGACGCTTATTCAAGTTTTATGGAAGGAGTCTCTGCTGTCAGGGTTCGATTATTTTTCTTGCTGTCGCTCCATCAGCATGTCACAGCGATCGGGGCACTTTGTTTTATTGAATACTGTAAAAAATGAGATGAAGACAAGCACACACACTCACACACACACACACACACACACCACAACAACAAAACACTCACTCACTCATTCTCTCACTCATCTTCTACCGCTTATCCGAACTACCTCAGGTCACAGGGAGCCTGTGCCTATCTCAGGCGTCATTGAGCATCAAGGCAGGATACACCCTGGACGGAGTGCCAACCCATCGCAGGGCACACACACACTCTCATTCACTCACGCAATCACACACTACGGACAATTTTTCCAGAGATGCCAATCAACCTACCATGCATGTCTTTGGACCGGGGGAGGAAACCGGAGTACCCGGAGGAAACCCCCGAGGCACGGGGAGAACATGCAAACTCCACACACACAAGGAGGAGGCGGGAATCGAACCCCCAACCCTGGAGGTGTGATGCGAACGTGCTAACCACTAAGCCACCGTGCTCCACAACAACAAAACAGATCCAGCATTTTATAACAGAAGCTGTATCCTTTGGCAGGACGGATGAGGCCTCGACGCATGACAGCGAGTTCTTGGACGCTTCAAGAGATGGATAAAGAAAGACAGACAGCAAGAGATTCAGGGAGTTTACAGATCCAGAGAACGAGGAAGTGAGAGACAGACGCATGGGATGACTGCGAGAGAAAAGAAGGAAGGGATGTAAGAGAAAAATAACAGGAGGAGCTGTCAGGGATGTGCAATGGAGAGGTGGAGAGAGGGATGACATAAAAGTGGCGCTGATGGCTCTGCCATTGACGAGCTCGGCGAGATAGGCAGCCGATCTGCCGTGCCATCGAGCGACAAAAGGAAAAGCCCCAGGCTGATGAAATAAACATGACTTCCTCCAGGATACAGACAGACAGTCAGACAGACAGACAGAAAAACCGTGAGGCCCAGAAGCGAGAGTGCAGAACGTCTAAAACACAGGATGCACACAGGTGCCCAAAAATAAACATGTGCCGGCCTTAATTACTCCTCTCGAGGAGCGAGGCGTTTTTTAACAGGCTTTGTAGACAGCTTGAGAAGGACATGATGAGTAGATACCAAATTCCTGAGTGATTTATTTTATGTGTGAGTTGCTTAGCAGCATCTTCTCCGCTCTGGTGTACACGCCAGCACCGAGATGAACTTCATTAAAGGCTAAACACATACACCACACCACCACAAACACAGTTACAGCTTTTCTGTTTCAGAGATACGACTCAATTAGCCATCGCTTTAACCGCTTGAGCTTATAAACTTTCACGAAACGTACATCCGTAATTCGGTTTCTGTTACAACAAAAGCTTAATTTCGTGATAGAGATCGCTTTATAATTAGCTACAGGAGACTCTTGAAGAAACCTGAAACTACGTTGTAGCGAGAGAAAATCAAGGTGAGTGTAGGAATGACTGCTCGTTATAAATTAATAAATGTGAACAGAAATGAGAACCTGATTCGTGGATGTTCTACGGCGCTAAACGTAACCGGAAACAGATTAAAAGCACGACTTCTTGTTACACGTTTCATGAAACCCGCCGCGTCTAGAAGGACGACGACTCAGGATGAACCTCAGTGTAAAAAAATCCCACCGGATTCATTCAAGAGTCACAGCTTCCCGTGTCTCTCGTAACTGTCTATTAAAATCTTCCGTATTCCAACGAAGCTGTGATTATCGTCAGAAAGCCACGCTGCAGAAAAGCTGGACCTACGTAGAAGAAATTCACACAGTCACCTTTAGCCTGCAGGCTCTCAGATCTCAGCGCATCGTCTCCACGTTCCACACACAACCTCCACACAACGCCGCGAGCAGCACCGTGACTGCGTTACACACAGGGCTTCGACCTCAACGTATAAATATCTGCAGGTAAACAATCCGGTTTGTGTGTGTCAAGCGAATCCACCTACAAACACACTTACAACTTACGGTCCGCTCGTCTCCGTCCGCTAAGCGAGACCGGATTCATCCGACGATCCGACAGCAACTTCAACCACTAACCGAAAAAGATGAAAAGTTTTCAGTGGAATGACTCGAGCCACTCGTGAGTCACCAGACACGAGGTTGTGACGAGAGAAACGAGATAATAGTGTTACTTAATAGGAGACGATGTCATCTTTGAACCAATCAGAGAATCACGAGTCAGCAGGGAATACATTTCAGTGATCAACAGGGAATACATGGCAGTGATCTCGACCCTTTTCTGGTTGTCAGTACCAAACATGCGGGTTTGTGAA
>NC_083468.1:2346764-2359264 GCF_030014155.1 Tachysurus vachellii | reverse complement strand
TCTCTCTCTCTCTCTCTCTCTCTATCTCTCACTCTCTTCCTTCATCCTCCTTTCCCTAATACAGAACCATCATCCGGATGTAGCTCACACACAATACGTACTTAATAGTCTTGTAAGGGTTTATTAGTGAGTTAAACACGCTTAGCTTTACAAAATGGCTAATTAGAAGGTTTTAGGGAGCTCCAGGGGAGACAGAGGAGCCCTTAAGGGGTCTAGATTTAGACAACTATACCATCTAAGACTGGATTTGGAGGCATTAACACATTCATGTTCATGTGTGTTTCACCAACTTTCCTTTTCTCTTCCAACCATGTGAGAAATCTTTGGTGTAGGATCACCAAACGTTAATAACTACAAGTTATTAAACAGATCTCAGTATATATTCATTTATTTATTTATTTCTGATATAATCTTATGCATGAGCTGTTTTGTTCACGATGTGCAAGCTAAGAGGAATAAAACACTTCAGGGTGTGTTGTTATAGGAAATGAATCATCTTCAGAGTGAGAAAAGTAATTAAGATTACGGTCATGTGACCGGGACTAATATTAAAAATATTGTTTGTTTGATATTTCAGTCTGAGACCAGAATAAATAGCAGCTCTGCATTGCAGTTTATAATTAATTAATTAGAATACAGTGACTTTAAAGCAAATACTTTTGCAATAATTTCCTGCAGGAAAAGTTTTTTCTATATTTAGCTTGAACATTTTGACCCTAACTGAACGAGTCAGGTTCTAGCGTGGAGTTTCTGGTGCGAGCGCGTGCAGTAGAGGAAGAACCACCTGAGGACTTAGCGCATGGAGATCGGGATCGTTTCGCTCGGGTCACCGTCTCTGCAGCGCTGTTTAACGAGAGACTGCTGACTTCAGGTTTCACTGCAGATACAGAAAGAAATGAGTCACGGGACGTGACCGGGAACGCAAGGAAAGCGACCTTTAGCACGAGGACGTGAGCTGCCGTGATAATGCTGGAGTTTTGTTCTGATTGGATCTGAACAATTATTTAGGAGGGGGGGGTTGAGGGTAGTCTGCTTCTGATTATTGTTTAATATCAGGGTGTCTAATACTGTACATTAGATCAGATCCGAAGGGGGGCACGGTGGCTTAGTGGTTAGCACGTTCGCCTCACACCTCCAGGGTTGGGGGTTCGATTCCCACCTCCACCTTGTGTGTGTGGAGTTTGCATGTTCTCCCCGTGCCTCGGGGGTTTCCTCCGGGTACTCCGGTTTCCTCCCCCGGTCCAAAGACATGCATGGTAGGTTGATTGGCATCTCTGGAAAATTGTCCGTAGTGTGTGAGTGCATGAGTGAATGAGAGTGTGTGTGTGTGTGTGTCCTGTGATGGGTTGGCACTCCATCCAGGGTGTATCCTGCCTTGATGCCCGATGACGCCTGAGATAGGCACAGGCTCCCCGTGACCCGAGGTAGTTCGGATAAGCGGTAGAAAGTGAGTGAGTGAGATCAGATCAGATCCCAAACCTTTTTAAATGAACGCTGGTGCTGAAAGGGAGTGAGAAAAAAAGTCATTTGAATGTAACGTGTTAATGATGTGATACGAATTTTAATTAGTAAAAGGAATGATATCGGACACAGAATGTGGATATTACCATAATGACAAGTGTATAGTGTGTGTGTGTGTGTGTGTGTGTGTGTTTGTGTGTGTGTCACATCTTTGCCTTCTTTCCGTCTTTCTAATATTAAAGCATGCTACGTTTCACACATCTGAACGATATTTGACGCCAGTCGCACTTTGTAATAACTCTGCTTGCGTTTTAAATGTGTAATCCGCACATTTATTGAACCCTTCCTTCAGCGTTGACCTCCGAAGCCTTATCTCCAAAACACATCTGCACGAGCGTGTGAGAGTCTTCACACTAGTAGCACGCCTGTGAGCCATGAGCGCTGTATGCTTTTATTTAAAGACCAGATAAATCTTAAGATAAAGTAAGGGATTGACGAGAACACGTTTGTAAGAACGAGCTGTTAAGAGATCTGGGAGGCTGATTTCTGTTCCTGTTCTTTTATTTTATTCCCCTGTTGTGGCCCTCGATGCTTTGCAGCCTTTGACCCCGGGGATGCAGGAACAGGAAAAGGGTAAGTGCAATCGATTTGCACTTCCTGCCTGGCTGGGCATTGGCAGTGGGGTGAAGCTGACTGCTTAACTGTCTGCCTCCCAGCACGGCCCTGACCTCAGCTGACCACTGTGTGTGATTGTGTGTGTGTGTGTGTGTGTGTGTGTGTGTGTGTGTGTGTGTGAGACTAGAGCCAAGTAGGAAGCATAGAGGAGGCATGTCAATGTTATAAAAGGAAGTAAAGGCATTGTTTGCCTCTGCAGCCGTTAAGATCTTATCATAAACCCACACGCTGACATGCGCTCAGGTGTCTGTTATGTGACACTTCAAACCATGAATGTTTGAACAAAAGAAAGTTTTGCGTTTGCATAAAAGGGTGTGTTTAACTGATGAATCATACCGAATGTTGAGGTTTTAGCTTGGCAAGTTCACAACCAACGCCCCAATCTTCAAAACCACAGAACTGAACTTGGCAAACACGACATGACAAATAACATCCTAAGCAATTAAAAAAGAGAATCCAGTAAGCCCCACCTCTCACTATCCTGTCAATACAGTAAGCCCCACCTCTCACTATCCTGTCAATCCAGTAAGCCCCGCCTCTCACTATCCTGTCAATACAGTAAGCCCCACCTCTCACTATCCTGTCAATCCAGCAAGCCCCACCTCTCACTATCCTGTCAATCCAGTAAGCCCCACCTCTCACTATCCTGTCAATCCAGCAAGCCCCACCTCTCACTATCCTGTCAATCCAGTAAGCCCCACCTCTCACTATCCTGTCAATCCAGTAAGCCCCGCCTCTCACTATCCTGTCAATCCAGTAAGCCCCACCTCTCACTATCCTGTCAATTCTGCAAGCCCCTCCTCTCTCTAGCCTGTCAATTCTGCAAGCCCCGCCTCTCTCTAGCCTGTCAATCCAGCAAGCCCCGCCTCTCACTAGTCTGTCAATACAGTAAGCCCCACCTCTCACTAGTCTGTCAATACAGTAAGCCCCACCTCACACTATCCTGTCAATTCAGAAAGCCCCGCCTCTCACTAGCCTGTCAATCCAGCAAGCCCCGCCTCTCACTAGCCTGTCAATCCAGCAAGCCCCGCCTCTCACTATCCTGTCAATCCAGTAAGCCCCACCTCTCACTATCCTGTCAATCCAGCAAGCCCCACCTCTCACTATCCTGTCAATTCTGCAAGCCCCTCCTCTCTCTAGCCTGTCAATTCTGCAAGCCCCGCCTCTCTCTAGCCTGTCAATCCAGCAAGCCCCGCCTCTCACTAGTCTGTCAATACAGTAAGCCCCACCTCTCACTAGTCTGTCAATACAGTAAGCCCCACCTCTCACTATCCTGTCAATTCAGAAAGCCCCGCCTCTCACTAGCCTGTCAATCCAGCAAGCCCCGCCTCTCACTATCCTGTCAATCCAGCAAGCCCCGCCTCTCACTATCCTGTCAATACAGTAAGCCCCACCTCTCACTATCCTGTCAATCCAGTAAGCCCCGCCTCTCACTATCCTGTCAATCCAGTAAGCCCCACCTCTCACTATCCTGTCAATACAGTAAGCCCCGCCTCTCACTATCCTGTCAATACAGTAAGCCCCGCCTCTCACTATCCTGTCAATCCAGTAAGCCCCGCCTCTCACTATCCTGTCAATCCAGTAAGCCCCGCCTCTCACTATCCTGTCAATCCAGTAAGCCCCGCCTCTCACTATCCTGTCAATACAGTAAGCCCCGCCTCTCACTATCCTGTCAATACAGTAAGCCCCACCTCTCACTATCCTGTCAAACCAGTAAGCCCCGCCTCTCACTATCCTGTCAATCCAGTAAGCCCCGCCTCTCACTATCCTGTCAATCCAGCAAGCCCCACCTCTCACTATCCTGTCAATCCAGCAAGCCCTGCCTCTCACTATCCTGTCAATACAGTAAGCCCCGCCTCTCACTAGCCTGTCAATCCAGCAAGCCCGCCTCTCACTATCCTGTCAATACAGTAAGCCCCGCCTCTCACTAGCCTGTCAATACAGTAAGCTTCACATAAAATCACATATTTTAAACCAAATTTCAAGCTTCAATCATCAGACTGTACAATATAGTTTGGCAGCAAAATGGGAGAAATCATCAAATCCTGACACACAAAAAAGACGTAGTCGGACATATTTCTGAACTTGTATTTTTCTGTTTACAGAAGAGTAAAATAAAACTGAAAGTGCGGACGTTTACGCGGTTGTAAAAGCTCGTCCTCGATTTCACCGTCGTTTACAAGTTCTCAGTCAAACAAATCAAATGTGTGAGATCAAAATCAAATGAGCCAGACCGGGAAAGCCCTAAGACGAATCGTTTACCCTCTCTCACACTCTACGCCTGCCCTTTCCAAAGGGCAAGTCAGAAATAAAATTGGGCTACAAATCCTGTAGCATACATCCCACACATGAGCTTCCTTTTCACTAATACAGCAATAAATCCAGCAAACCCTCAGCGACTAAACCCTCCTCCGCGCTGCTCTGCATCGATTCTCTCAGTACACAATCTAATGGCCGCTCCATTCAGGGTCTCGTTAGGAACCTGTGTACAGGGGCTCACTGTAATGGTCATGTCGTTTCTAATAAAAGCCCTGCGAGGCGAAGGCGGAGCACTACATACCACCCACACACCCAAACACACACACACACCACTATTCTGCTAGACAGGGCGCTAGGGTAATTGAGGTATTATGCAAAACAATCACAACAGGCCACTTCGATTAATGAAGCTGAACATAAGATGTGAAGGACAAGAACATGTAATATGCGGACATACAGACGTAGAGGATGTATGTCGTCTAGAACTGACACGACGCCCTAGAAACACATTGATATTGATGCGTCGATACTGATACTGATACTAATACAGAAATAACTCACCTACTTATCGTTTATGTTGTGTCCATGTTGATGAGTGTCTCACTCCACAGTGCTGTTAAGATGAAGCTCATACTGTATGAACGTAGACACTTTCTACAGATGTTAAGAATTTGTCGTGTTTTATCCCTACGTCTGTTTTTACTAGAGGTGATAAATTCGTAGAAAAGATCCAAAAAAAAAACAAAAAAATAATTTTTCCCCACACAGATGTTTGTATCTTCAGAGTAAATGTTGATATCAAACCCATTCCTGCTCTCTGAGATGCTCCGAGCGTTTGTTCATCTAAAAAGCAGCTCAGATTTATCTTCAACACTAAAATTCAGTGTAAAGCCCTATTCGGACGGGATTAGTTTTACGTGGGGACGTGGAGTAATGCAATTTTACCTCAGGACGTCTGTAATATTAATTGGCCAATTCGCACAGGACAAGACATCTCAGTAAAACTAGCAGAAGTGGGAGGAGTAACTCGCTTTAGGCACCACAGTAACCTCCTTGTCGTCGTGTGCGTATGACGTTGCTTCCTGTTATCACGTGCGCAAACAGACAACATGGCGCCTCCATGCTTGCAAAACGCGCCAAAAACTACTTTTAAACAGGAAATGACGGAATTTTACCGTACATATTTACAGTCTATTCGGACGGGATTAGTATTACCTGAGGTAATTTTTGCGGACCTTTTTACAGAAGGTAAAAGTCGCCGTAATCTTTACTGACATTGTCCGTAATGATTACCGAGATGGCACATTCGGACGGGACTAAAATCACCAAGAAGCTCTGGTAATAATTACTTTACCCCCACGTCCCCACGTAAAACTAATCCCGTCCGAATAGGGCTTAAGATGATCAACAGAGGGAAACACACACGTCTAAAACACACCGAAAGAACGACAGAGTCCTGACTCACTTTAGATCAGACTCACAGACACAACATCAGACGATTGTTTATACTGAGTAAAAACGTCCCATAAATCCATTTCCATTCCTCTAATACATACAATGGAATGCCAGCGTGCTGGTAAAAAGGATTAATCTGAACCTGAATAGGAGCTCAAGGTGCCGTCTATGAGCAATTTCTCGTTCTCGTACAGCATCGTAGCAGATGTAAGTCTGTTAGGTTCGTTATTATTCGAACCACATGATCACGATCAGAGAACACCAATAAATATATATATTTATATATATATAAAAATCTATCATCGCTTCTACTTCACACTGGGAGCCTTGGTGCTGTGAAATCCACTCAAACACATAACACCATGACTAACCGTTAAACCACAGGTTTCCAGAACATTACACACTGGATAGTTTTTCCTGCACGACCTCATTCGACTCAGGAAGAGCTGGTTATTAGGTGATTAGTTGAATGAGGTGTGTTAAAGCAGGGAAAGTGTTTTCAAATCCAGGACGGTGTTTAGAGAACCTGTGCACTAAACTATTACTGTAATGGTTTTCATAATGTTCTTCTGTGAAGAGAAACTGTGACCCATCATTCGATAGTATCGTATCAGTACTAATTCCCGGTAAAGTCACTGCTTAATCAGCCATGTTTCAGCAGAACTACTAGAGAAACTAGACCACTTCTGTCCTTAGCGGCCAAAGGTAAGCATGTCTGCGATTTGTATACATTTAGCTTTAGCGTTTTGAAAAATGCCTGAAATGATTCTAATGTTTCCTGAGAATTAGAACCGATCCCGTCGGCTAGCTAGCTTGAATTGATGTATGCACAATGACTAGCATGAATCCAAGATGCTAAATTTGGCTATTTTTCCTGAATAAAAAACTCCCGAATGAACAGATTTGTAACAGATTTATTTGTAAAGCTGTCAAAGTCAAAGCAGGAACCTACTTGGAACCGTTATCAAATAATCATCCATAGGAACCATTGCCAGGAACTCAGAGTGCAAGCTGGGGTAAACCCTGCACACAGACGTTAGCACTCATTCGCACCCTGGGGCAGAGGGAGGAAACTGGAGAAGGCCATGGAGGAAGCCCATGCAGACTTGGTGAGAACATGTGAAACTCCACAAAGAGAGTTTCATAATGTAATAAACTGTAGATGTTTATAAAGACTATAATGTACGTAGCGAGCAGCACCTCACAGCTCTGAGTGGTGTCCTTTGGGTTCTCCTCCTTTCCTCCTACCTCGTAAACACACAGGTGTATCAACCGATCCACCTGTGTGTTTACGAGGTAGGAGGAAACTTTAAATTACCGTTAAGTCTGAATGAGTGTGTGAGTGTGTTATGGTGTATTCTGGCCTCACACCCCGTTTTCCCTGAGGCAGGCTCTGGATCCACCATGACCGCAACCAGGATAAAGAGGTTACTGTAGATGAATCAATAAAACACTGGGTCAAAACATGCTTCCTGTCCTACAGGAGTGACAAGCAGACAGGCAGCTGAAAACCATAACATTTCCTTTATCCTCGCTGCTTTTCATGCCTTGTCTGTTTCTCATTCTTATACAGACTCCACGCGCCCTCTTCTGGCCGGTAGCAGAACCGCGTGGAGAAAACAAACAAAACAATCCAGACACTTATCTGGAGGCCTGAAATAAGATCACATCTTTTAGCGTGCACAGCAAAGGATCACATTAGCTGCCACAGAATGTGCTTTATCATCCACGAATCATTATAGTATGATGTTCCGTTCATAGAAAAAAGCTGTAAGGTAGAAAGACCATCGGGACTCGAACGATACGAGCTAACTGGAGGCAGGATCTGAAGTCAAAACACTCTTTCCCTTTTCCTAATTGTGACATTTTCTCGTTGTACTTCATCAACGTGAAGGTTCGTGTTTCGTTATCTGTATCTTAGTGACATTCTGCCAGGGGCATCTGTACATTTCAGACTCGTGAATACATCTACACTGGCATTTAAAATTACAGCAGCAACAATAACAAGTAGAAAAAAAGCTTCCCAGCAAACAGAGGGTTTAGGATGGGGGAGGATAGAAAAGACTTCTCAGCTCAGCAATCACGTTCGCGTTCCGCTGCAGGATCACAAACGTGTGGAGGAGACGGAGAACAAACGGGCGGCTAAGTATACAGCTCCTCTACCACCCCTTCATTTCATCGCCAATTCAACAGACATAAAAGGATCTTTTCAAGGTGGGAAGCAGACACGTTCGCCGTGCAAAAACAGAGCAATTACTCAATTTAAAGAGCTGTACAATTGTGTCATTTCAGGAAAAACACAGAGAGCTTGCTTTGAATAAATGCTGGTTTAAAAAAAAAAAAATACAAAAAGAGCAGTTCACACTTTCCCAGAAATGACCAGCACTAAAAACAAGTGCACACACATACACACACACACACTTTCACACTGCGTATCACATCTCACTTGCTCTCACACTCAGAGAGAGTGCGAGTGAAAGTGCAATGTGTGTTATCAGTGTAACAGGTTCCTATCAGGAAGTTAAATAGTCAGGGCAAATACACTAGTGTAGAAGCAAGGACAAAGGTTTGACAGGTTCTCACACATACACACACACACACACGCACACACACACACACGCACACGCACACGCACACGCACACACGCACACACGCTGCAAGCCAAAATCCCAGCAAAATCCCAGAACGAGTGACAGAGCATGATATGGAACTGACAGTATGAACATTTTGGACATTTAATATCATTCAGGAAAAAGCTAAGGTGTGTTTGTGCTTCTGTGTTAGCATCTAACTCTAAATAACACGTGAGGCTGTGATCAATTGTAACGACCCACCAGATTAAATGATCATTTTTCTATGAATATTTTAAACTGTAACATTTTTTAAACATATTTTTTATTAGAGTATTATTTTATTTTCATTCATTTTCTACCGCTTATCCGAACTACCTCGGGTCACGGGGAGCCTGTGCGTATCTCAGGCGTCATCGGGCATCAAGGCAGGATACACCCTGGACGGAGTGCCAACCCATCACAGGGCACACACACACACTCTCATTCACTCACGCAATCACACACTACGGACAATTTTCCAGAGATGCCAATCAACCTACCATGCATGTCTTTGGACCGGGGGAGGAAACCGGAGTACCCAGAGGAAACCCCCGAGGCACGGGGAGAACATGCAAACTCCACACACAAGGCGGAGGCGGGAATCGAACCCCCGACCCTGTCAATGTGAGGCGAACGTGCTAACCACTAAGCCACCGTGTCCCCCTATTATTTTATTTTATTAGATGAATTTTTTATTTATGAATTTTATTCTCATTTTCTGTATATTAAATACATATTTCCAATAAACTCACTAAAGCTTTGCTGGCTGCTTGTTAGGAAACCGTACATATTTACTTTTCCTGATATACAGTATAGCGTGTGTGTTTTTTTTTTTACTAAGACGATACCTAGGACAGTTCTGGGAAATTCCCAGGACGGCTTGTGTGTGAACGGGAGCTAATACATATTAGGAAAGAGGATAATGTTCCAGATCAGATTTTTACTAAATGTAATGGAAGTAAAGATAAGACATATTTAACTGCTTTAAAATTAAAATGAAAACCCAAGATTTCTGGCCCAAGCCCGGCGAAAATGTCCCGGGGTTATTACTTGTGAAAACGCTAACAGTGTGGGTGAAACCGCTGGAGTGTAACTGTTCGAGCGGTTGACTTTGTGTTGGGTCAGTAAATCAGCCCAGCCGAGCCTGTGTGAGGTCAGCGAGTGCCACGCAGGCAGATCTAAGTATCGGTGTACGTTCAGCACCCAGCCTGCCTGATCGATACTCCTGACCCAGCAGTGCGCCGTCACACACCGGCAAGTCACAGCGCAATCGAGAGCCAAGAGAGAGAGAAAAAAACATTACAACAGGATGCACACAAAGGCTAGAAATCTGAGACCTCTGCAGCATCTTGTTCAAGCACTCACACACACGACCAGATAGACTTTTTATTCCATCTGTGTTGTGACCTTTTGTATAAAAGAAATGCTATCTTTGGAAGGCGATGCAGATTATTTTTTTTTTTAACTCACTCTCTCTCTCTCTCTGTGTCTCTCTCTGTCTCTCTCTCTCTCTGTCTCTCTCTCCTCTCTCTCTCTCCTCTCTCTCGCTCTCTCCTCTCTCTCTCGCTCTCTCTTCTCTCTCTCGCTCTCTCTCTCTCTCTGTCTCTCTCTCCTCTCTCTCGCTCTCTCTCTCCTCTCTCTCTCTCTGTCTCCCTCTCCTCTCTCTCGCTCTCTCTCTCCTCTCTCTGTCTCTCTCTCTCACTCTCTCCTCTCTCTCCTCTCTCTCTCTCACTCTCTCCTCTCTCTCACTCTCTCCTCTCTCACTCTCTCCCTTTCTCTCTCCTCTCTCTCTGTCTCTCTCTCTCCTCTCTATGTCTCTCTCTCTCTCCTCTCTCTCACTCTCTCCTCTCTGTCTCTCTCTCTCCTCTCTATGTCTCTCTCTCTCCTCTCTCTCTCTGTCTCTCTCTCTCTGTCTCTCTCTCTATATCCTCTCTCTTGCTCTCTCAACCTCTCTCTCTCTCTCTCTCTCTCTCTCTCTCTCTCTCTCTCTCTCCACTCTCTCGGTCTCTCTCTCTCTCTCTCTCCCTCTCTGCCTCTCTCTCTCTCTCCTCTCTCTCGCTCTCTCTTTCTCTCTCTCTCTCTCTCTCTCTCTCTCTCTCTCTCTCTCTCTCTCTCGCTCTCTGTTGCTCTCTCTCTCTCTCTCTCTCTCTCTCTCTCTCTCTCTCTCTCTCTCTCCCTCTCTGCCTCTCTCTCTCTCTCCTCTCTCTCGCTCTCTCTCTCTCTCCCTCTCTGCCTCTCTCTCTCTCTCTCTCTCTCTCTCTCTCTCTCTCTCTCTCTCTCTCTCTCCCTCTCTCTCTTTCTCTCTCTCTCTCGCACTCTGTTGCTCTCTCTCTCTCTCCCTCTCTCTCTCTTTCTCTCTCTCTCTCTGTCTCTCTCGTTCGTATGTCCTGTTTATAATTTGACCAACACCCTAGCACCTTAGACAAATAATATATTCGTTCTCATTCGAGCATTCATTCCCCAGCTGCATTAATTTACAGAGATCATAAGAGAGAGCTTCGACCATTAGTTATTCATAAAAGTAAATGTAATGCAGAAAGCCTCTCAGCGTCCAGCGAGACACTGGCTTACAATGGCTTCAGCCTGACTAGCCTCAAATACACAAGCTGGCCTCTAATAATCAAACCTGCAGGCCACACTCTCTTCCTCTCTCTCTATATACTCTGACATATGTAATAAGCCAGCAGAGACCAGAGGGCAGAGACAGACAGACTGAAATATACACTGATATTTCAGTACAAGGGAAAGAGATGTAATAATGCATTCAGTCCTTCAGTGAAGGGTGAGGCAGGTCAGGGTGCGGAGAAGAGAATGAAAATGTTTAATGTAGTGGTAATGTGTTACAGCACATTGTGGTCTGGCCAATGGGAAAAGGGTGTATAGAGTGCAGGATGGCAGAAATGATGGAGTACAGGGCCTGGAGTACAGGACCTGTTATATTGATGAGTGTTGTGAAGATACGCTCGAATTTTCTGGGCGGTGGTTGGGGTGGTGGTATAGAGGCTGGGTAATGAGATGTGGAAAGAAAAGAAATGCAAGTCTATGTTAGAATTGTTGGAGGGTTTTGGGTCTAGAGACTGTGTGTGTGTTGGGAATTGGTGTGAAATTGGCTGAGAATCAGGCAGAAAGACTGGATTTATACCATTACAATGCATGATGCAATAAGTGCAGACGTTGGACTTCTGGCTATGCATTAGGGATCGGGCAAAGAGACTGTATTTTGACATGCTGTCTTATAGGAGCACTGAATTGATGTCTAGTGGGTATACTGGTGGTTACGGAAACTGGGATGGGTGGTAAGTCGATTACTGAATACAAGTCTAGATTTCTAAATGGAGGTTGAGTACATTACTGGTTACCAAAGATGGGATTTGGGGCTCTGTAGAGTATTGGATATAGAATCTGGGTGAATATAGAATCTTTTTTAGGGGCAGTGGTGGCTCAACTGGTTAAGGCTCTGGGTTGTTGATCGGAGGATCGGTGTTCAAGGCCCAGCCAAGCTGCCCTGCTGGGCCCTTGAGCAAGGCCACCAACCTTCCCTGCTCCAGGGGCGCTGTATCATAGCTGCCCCTGCACTCTGACCCCAACCTCCTCAGTTAGGGCATGTGAGTAAAGAATTCCACTGTGCTGTAATGTATACAGTATGTAGCGATAATAAAGGCTTCTATGCCCCCCGTTCTATTCTATTTTAATATCGAGTACATAATCTGGCTTTTGATAACTCAGATTTTTGGTCAATTTCTTTTTGGCACAATGTTGGGTACAAGTCATAGATATAGTGGGTTGTGATTTGGTTCAATGACTGGATTTTGGAGAGTGGTGGGTACACTATTGGTTACAGACATCGGTACTGTATATGGGTGATAGTGAGAGTATTGAGTACAGAGATTTTGAAAGATAGTAGGTATGGTAATAGTTATCAGTGTTTGGGTGGGGTATCTTGCATAAATCCCGGGTACAAAGACCCGTATTTTAATACATTGTGGGTGTAGTACTGGTTTACCAAAGCTGGCATATAATGGGTAATGGGTCTACTAT
>NC_083468.1:2331764-2334264 GCF_030014155.1 Tachysurus vachellii | reverse complement strand
TAATAATAATAATAATAATAATAATAATAATAATAATGTAGCTACATTTTAAATACTCGAAAAATAATTCAAATTTCCTGATCGTCAACTCAACTCGACGAGGACTGATTTACCTCTTAGGGACATCGTTCAGACGTCCCCATAAGTAAAGGGATACAGAATGTTTGTCTTTTTCTTTTGGTTAAAAAGTTAAAAAGTTAAATGAGTTAAACTAAGTGTTAAATGTAGGTGAAGAATAGAATTCATCAGCTGCTTGGTAACTTTTGTCAGTGGAACATTCTAATATTGTTAGTAAGCTAAATGTGTGTGTGTGTGTGCGTGTGTGTGTGTGTGTGTGTTTGCACACCCCTCCATCACTCAACCGGCAAACAATCAATCCAGAGCCCTCAACACAACAAGCTTTACAAGTCTGTGAAGACAGTTAATCCTTAGAGACTGGATCCTATTACACACACACACACACACACACACACACACAGAGGCAGGATTCTTTATATCGCATTACAAACCGGTGTCCATTTACACCAAACACCTTTCTATTTTTGTCCCTGACACACACGTGTGTCACGTCTGAGCGATGTTTACACAGCAGCAGAGACACCTGAGGATTCCAGAGCCAAGTGGACTGAAACTAGACATATATGACTACTAAAAGTAGACTAGACATTCCAACACACACACACACACACACACACACACACACACACATGCAGTGTATTTACAGATCGGAGTCAGCATGTCCTCTTCACACCCTGCTGTCTGAGCTAATTACCGCCGCTCACGAGACTGAGCAAGAATAAACAGCTGTGTTTTTTTAATAAAAGCTCCAACGTGCAACGTGCAATTAACAGGCCGTGACGGATCAGGGGACGGATCAAGAGGAGGATCAGGAGAAGGATCAGCCTCGGCACGACTGATAATCTGCCTCGAGTAAGAGTGACGCCAACTACAGAATTACTGTATGGCTGTTAAAAAGCTATAAAAAAGAAACACTAGAGCTTTATTTAGTTATTTATTTATTTATTTTTAGAACTGCAATGCAAAAACAACAACAACAACAAAAAAAAGATTTAATCTTATCAAGTAACAATTTTCTTAAAAAAGTAAAAATTATTTACTTTTCCCCGTTTGGAAGATTAAAATAATCTGATTATTTCAAGACATTTTTCTATAGAATTCTCCTCATTTTAAGAATTTATTTATAAAATAGAAGCAAAAATAATCTCGATTAGAAAAGAGAGTAAAATGTCTAGAAGTAGGTTTAACGATCCTAAGTTTGCTTTATTTTTGATCACCTTAAACAGGAAATATTCAGGATATAATTTTATAGATTAATTTTTGTTTTATTTTTAAGGTATGATGAAATAAATTGAAATATTAAATCTGTTTTATATCATATTGTTCGTTTCGTACATTTTAATCTTGTTTGTTTCACTTGTACAATATTTATATACATATATTATATACATACATACATACATACATACATACTATATATATATATATATATATATATATATATATAACATACTGCACAATATTTCAGTTGTTGCTGTTTTTATACACTATCTCAGGGACCTGCTGCTAAGAAACTGTGTTCATTCTAATATTACTGCACGCAATATTGTCTGAACTTACAGTATTAACATACAGTATTAACATACAGTATTAACATACAGTATTAACACTGGTCGGTCAGCGCTGTTTTTTGTTTACTGTCTTTTGTGTATTGTCTTTTTTGTATTTTGTGTATTGTCTTGTAACCTTTTGTCTGCGCTGTCTTGTTTGTATTGTCCTGCACTGTCTTGTCTGTCTTGTCTTGCACTGTCTTGTTTGTATTGTCCTGCACTGTCTTGTCTGTCTTGTTTGTATTGTCTTGCACTGTCTTGTCTGTCTTGTCTTGCACTGTCTTGTCTGTCTTGTTTGTATTGTCCTGCACTGTCTTGTCTGTCTTGTCCTGCACTGTCTTGTCTGTCTTGTCTTGCGCTGTCTTGTTTGCATTGTCCTGCACTGTCTTGTCTGTCTTGTTTGTATTGTCCTGCACTGTCTTGTCTGTCTTGTCTTGCACTGTCTTGTCTGTCTTGTTTGTATTGTCCTGCACTGTCTTGTCTGTCTTGTCTTGCGCTGTCTTGTTTGTATTGTCCTGCACTGTCTTGTCTGTCTTGTTTGTATTGTCTTGCACTGTCTTGTCTGTCTTGTCTTGCACTGTCTTGTTTGTATTGTCCTGCACTGTCTTGTCTGTCTTGTCCTGCACTGTCTTGTCTGTCTTGTCTTGCACTGTCTTGTCTGTCTTGTTTGTATTGTCCTGCACTGTCTTGTCTGTCTTGTCCTGCACTGTCTTGTCCTGAACTGTCTTGTCTGTCTTGTCTTGCGCTGTCTTGTTTGTATTGTCCTGCACTGTCTTGTCCTGCACTGTCTTGTCCTGAACTGTCTTGTCTGTCTTGTCTTGCGCTGTCTTGTTTGTATTGTCCTGCACTGTCTTGTCTGTCTTGTCCTGCAC
>NC_083468.1:2314264-2326764 GCF_030014155.1 Tachysurus vachellii | reverse complement strand
ACCACACAAACTAGCTAGTAACAATCTAGCAACACACAAACTAGCTACTAACAACTAGCTACTGAAAACAATTAGCTACCACACAAACTAGCTAGTAACAAACTAGCAACACACAAACTAGCTAGTAACAAACTAGCAACACACAAACTAGCTAGTAACAAACTAGCAACACACAAACTAGCTACTAACAACTAGCTACTGAAAACAATTAGCTACCACACAAACTAGCTAGCATAAAAAATAGCTACCATAAAAAACTATCAAACTGTTCTGCATTGCCCTCTAGTGGATGTCGCTAAAAGTGCATCAGATGTATAAAAGGTATGCATGTGATCCAGTGCAGATGTCTATCCACACACACACACACACACACACACACACACACACACACACACACACACACACACACAGCAGCCTGAATGGTATGCAACATTAGGCCACGGTCAAGTCCAGATAAGAGAACGAAAGAGACCCCCAAGAGCCTCTTTTGCATTTTCTTTCTTTCTTTTTCTCTTTCTTTCTGTCTCTCTCTCTCTCACACACACACACACACACACACACTTTGGCATTGACCACCAAGTATAGCTGGCTCAGTTTTTGATTTACACACTGTATATTTCAAAACTGGTGGTGACGTGAGAGCAGGAGGAGAGCACGAAGCTGTGAGAAAGACAGAGACACACAGTGCAAAGGGGAAAAGAAAAAACATGAGATGAAGCGAAGAAATGAGAGAGAGAGAGAGAGAGAGAGAGAGAGAGAGAGAGAGAGAGAGAGAGAGAGAGAGAGAGGAAGAGAACTGACGAGCCGTTCAAATTGCTGCTGCCGCCACACTGCCGGGCTCTGATGGAGGGCAGGGGGTTATGGGTAATGCAAGAGTGTGTATGTGTGTGTGGTGAGGTTGTGTCACACAGTGCTAATCAGACCCATGTGTGGCGCGCCTGGATCATGCCACACACACATACACACATACATACACACAGGCGAGAAAGCACACACACCCACTTTCATCTCACTCCTTCACCCCTCATCTATTCATGTGGGAAAACAGCTGCTTACACTGTGAATCACCTTCGATATAATGTGTGTGTATGTGTGTGTGTGTGTGTGTGTGTGTGTGTGTGTGTGTGTGTGTGTGTGATACAAGTCAGTCTGTCTGGTGAAGGTGTCTGTTTCCTGCTGGGAAGACAGCATGATGAGGTAGAAGGCAAAGACAGGAAGCAGATCCGTTTGTTTTATAGACGCCACACACACACACACACACACACACACACACACACACACACACACACACACACACACACACACACACAGAGAGAGAAACAGAAATACAAAGACTTCTTTGTCTACATCATTTTAACTGTTGAGAACGGGTAAACATCAATGAAAAGAATTTTTATACAGTAATTTGTATAGTAATTATTATAACATTGTGAATTCTGGATTCTGATTGGTCAGAAGGTGTTGATTAATTTACCGTAACAGTGCTCGCTCTGATGCATTACCGTTTCTATGGCAACAGCTCACAGACTAAGTTGATGAAACATGCATAGATTTTTCTTTTAACAAGTGTGCAGTTTTATGCTTTGCAATACTGCGATAGTGAGAAAGTCTGTGTGTGTGTGTGTGTGTGTGTGTGTAGTGAGCACCAGAGCAGTGGCTCACTGAGAAGTGCAGGAATTTGGGAAATCTTGACAGATTTGGCAGAATTATTATATTGCAATACTTTTATAACGCAAAACAGTGATGTTACTGAATGATTATTCAACAAAATGAATAGATACTAGATTCATTCATCTTCTACCGCTTATCCGAACTACCTCGAGTCACGGGGAGCCTGTGCCTATCTCAGGCGTCATCGGGCATCAAGGCAGGATACACCCTGGACGGAGTGCCAACCCATCACAGGGCACACACACACACACTCTCATTCACACACTACGGAGAATTTTCCAGAGATGCCAATCAACCTACCATGCATGTCTTTGGACCGGGGGAGGAAACCGGAGTACCCGGAGGAAACCCCCGAGGCACGGGGAGAACATGCAAACTCCACACACACAAGGTGGAGGTGGGAATCGAACCCCCAACCCTGGAGGTGTGAGGTGAACGTGCTAACCACTAAGCCACCGTGACCCCCTAGAGATTAGATATTAAGTAAAATTAATATCTACAAAAATAAAGGGCAATCAACTGAAATTTGATAGGAGAAAAAATGTATTCTAATGATTATAAAATGTATTTAATCGAATTAAGACGTAATAATAAAATATCATCACCATTATTATTATTATTTTTTTTTTTTATGTTTTAAAGCTTCAGTATAAAATTTGCACGAATCAGCTTCATAAATTCGGATTTATTTTTATGTTATTTTTTTGATGTTATGCATCATTGCATGCAGCTTCAAATGAACCACGTTATCCGTGACGTCTCCTTTGGTAAGTCTGTCGGAAAGCTTCCAAATTTCCAACCTGGAAAACAAAAACAACAACAACAACGTTTCCATGTTTTTTTCCTCCTACATCACGTGAGCGGTGATTTCTATACGAAGAATGACATCATCGACCGTCTCAACACGCCTCCACACGAGACTTTCTGCCACAGGCGTCATCTCTCGGTTCCCTACATGAACATGCTCTCTCTTTTTGAAGAAGTAGAGGAGGAGGGACTGGAGAAGGAGAAGAAGGGGGAAGAGGAGGAGTGGATTAATCAGAATGAGGGCTTTCCTCACAACCTCTCACCTTTCACCTCGGCAGCCTCGCGACGGTAAAATGGTGTTCACCATTTAGGGAATTTCCCCTTAAACTCCATCACGTTTATTCTTTCCGTGCTCGCTACGTTTCCTCACACACTCACACACTCTCCTCATACACACACTCTCATGTCCTCCCCTGAAGGAATTTCCTCACATGCTTTTCTCTGAGAAAACAAACAAGCTGTTCTCAGCCGGTCCTGTTTTTGACCTCTGACTCGTCATCCACTTCAAAGGAGGGAAAATAACAAAGCTGTCTACAGTCACCATATACAAGCAATGTACACACACACACACACACACACACACACACACACACACACACACACACACACACACAGTGTGGCACTGGATTCACATTCACACTCCATCACAGTGAAAGTGAAATCATTAACTGGAGAATATCACCATACAGTAAAAATGTGATTTATGGTGATTCATTGTTTGAAGATGAGTCAAAAGACTTGAAGGTGAGTCAAATAAAAATATTCTTTTTTTTTAATCTTTTGTGTATTATTGTTTGTCCAGATTTTTTTCAAGCCATCTCAATTTCTCCAGTGTGAGCGTTCCAACTCATGAAGATTCCTATAGCTATATTATATTTACATTTTAAAGCTTTGAATTTGCTTCATAAATGAATCACTAATAAAATGGGAATCAAATGATTCAAACATTAGAACCATATTCGAACCTCTGACCCAGTGAAGCATAAACTCTGACCAAGGAAAGAGGCTGAAAGAGGCCACTGCCTTTATAGAGAACGCCGTTTGCCATGAAGGAGAAACATCCACATAAATGCCAAGTGTAGAAGCTACAATTTTATCTCTACTACTGAGCAATTGAGAGTTAAGAGCCATGCTCAGGGGCCCAGCAGTGCAGCTTGGTGGATCTGAGATTCAAACTCATGACCTTAACCCCTTAACATCCCATGTGACACTGCAGCGAGATATTAGATCATACGATTGGTTAAAATACTGAACCTCACGAAATGTGACATACATCTCTACATTCACCCTAGAAACATTTCATTTCTGCATTTCAATGAGATTGTAGAAAATTCTCAGCATGTCACGTAGACTTAAAGCAATCGTATGTGGCACAGTGACATGCTGACAGTGATGCTTAGTCCATAAACGTGTGGTATAACGCTAACAAAATATTTTAATCATAAAGTCAGCGTTCCTCCATGCACTATGTACTGTAGAGCTCACACACTTCACCTCCGGCTGAAGCTTCCAGCACAACCAAGGTGACTGACTGTGAACGGATATTATGGAAGTGTGTATATGTGTGTGTGTGTATGTGTGTGTGTGCGCAAGAGTCTTGCAGCAGGCCTGTTCTTCATCATAACTCAACAGCACATTTCCCATTCACGCGGAGGGAGTCGGAGGCAGCACCTGGCCCACGGGGAGCTGTGCAGAACAACAGGGTGGAAAACATGAATGAATCAGCGCACGCTCACGCATGGACTGGATCACTGATGAATCCTGCGAAAGAAATGGAGGCTGACTGCACTGATACGATTTATTAGAAGAAAGAAACCTGTGTGTGTGTGTGTGTGTGTGTGTGTGTGTATGTTTGTGTGTGGTGTCTTTGGGATTTTTGAAAGGAAACGGTTGCACAGATGTAGAAGTGAGTAAGAAAAAGGGAGTCAGTGACAAAAAATGTAATGAGTAATGAAAAAGCCCAATAGACCTTCTTTTTTTTTAATGCGTAGTTGTGGATATGTGTGGGGAACATATGTGAGACGAATGAACTACTGTACCACACTGTTTGTGTGTGCTTCTGTGTGTGTGTGATTGTGTGTGTGTGTGTGATTGTGTGTGGTTGTGTGTGTGTGATTGTGTGTGTGTGTGTGTGATTGTGTGTGTGTGTGTGCGATTGTGTGTGTGTGTGATTGTGTGTGGTTGTGTGTGTGTGATTGTGTATGTGATTGTGTGTGTGTGTGATTGTGTGTGTGTGTGTGATTGTGTGTGTGATTGTGTGTGTGTGTGTATGTGTGGTTGTGTGTGTGTGGTTGTGTGTGTGTATGTGTGTGATTGTGTGTGTGTATGTGTGGTTGTGTGTGTGTGTGATTGTGTGTGATTGTGTGTGTGTATGTGTGTGATTGTGTGTGTGTGGTTGTGAGTGATTGTGTGTGTGATTGTGTGTGTATGTCTGTGTGTATGTGTGTGATTGTGTGTGTGTGTATGTGTGTGTGTATGTGATTGTGTGTGATTGTGTGTGTGATTGTGTGTGTGTATGTGTGTGTGTGTATGTGATTGTGTGTATATGTGTGTGATTGTGTATGTGTGTGTTTAAATGGCCATTTTTTCTGTAAGTCTACAAAAAAAGCTTATTGATAGAATTTGATCATAAAAATAGCTGCAAATTTTATTATGGATGATGACTCACATGCCACAGGTTAGAGTTACACCAAATGACACCACGCTGTTGCCCACATGACATTTCTGTGTTGGAAGGATTTGGTTGTAGCATGTTTTCTAGCAGTATAAGACATTTAGGGTTATTTATTTATTATCTTTAATCTCCTAATAATGAAGGTAAAGTTATTGCCTTAATTAAAATTAATTATTAGTCCTAAATTAAAGCAATAGTATGGAATTTTAGTGTTGTTTTTTTTTTAGCAGTGTGATTTGATATAAACTGAAGTGCGCCATTTGTGAAGCACGGTGGTGGTAGCATCATGCTAATAGCCCCATGGTGACTTCTCTGAGTAAACTGATTGACCACATGCTCATACACTCAGTGGATAAGGGTGGGGCTAATTTCAGGGCTGGAAAATTTTATACACAAGATAAATTAAAAGAATTTTATTAAAAGTAAGAAAGAAAGAAAGAAAGAAAGAAAGAAAGAAAGAAAGAAAGAAAGAAAGAAAGAAAGAAAGAAATATCTAGCCCAATCCACTGCAAGGTAATCTTATGAATATTGTTTTTTCAAGGTTACGATGCTGGAATTATTTAAACATTACAGACTGCAGCTTTAAATAAAAAGAGAATCGGATTAAATTATTATTTATAACCATATTAATAATAAAGGCCTATTTATTAATATGTGTACATGGCCATAAATAGGAAGTCAGCAGATGAATGTTGAACACAGAACACTTTCTGTGTGTGTGTGTGTGTGTGTGTGTGTGTGTGTGTGTGTGTGTGTGTGTGTGTGTGTGTGAGTGTCCATAAAACCACAATCCAGAGGCTGACAGGTCGTGCTTGCCTTTCCCCTGAAGCTCACATCCAGCTGAAAGAAGTCCAAATAAACAGAGCTCCCAATGCTAAGCTTTGTTTATTTACAGAAGGCACATTGCCTCATGATGCAATTACCTCCGCTACGACTCACTGGATGTACAGGAAGTGTAACTGTGTGTGTGTGTGTGTGTGTGTGTGTGTGTGTGCCTGCAAATTAACAGTGCATTTCTGAAAACATAAGTGGTAAGAAAAAAGATCATAATATACCACCAAGTATTAATTATTAATGTTAGATATTTTAATTATAACGATTAAACAGTGACATTTCATATATTATGTGTATAACAACAATAAATCTCATTAAAACATAAAAAAAAAATTGTGTTAAACAAAGAAAATATGCGTCATAAAATTCCAAACAGAAAATAATAAAAAATTACACGTTAATGTAATTGAAGATTTTAAGAGCTTATGTTTTTTCAGTGCTTTTGAGAAAATGAGAGTCTAAAATTTCTTTTCAAATCTAAAAAAATATTTATTTTGAATCCGTTTTTAGTCGTATAAACAATGACACGAGGTTTCCTCCTGATGTCACGGTGCTTTTAAATTGTGCTTTGGACACGGAAAAGGCAAGTGCAAATTTACTCGCTGTGCAAGCGGCTAAAATCACCAAAACAACTAGCTAAGCAACTAGGAAACTAGCAAAAGCCAGCGGATTACTGAGCTAAATATTTAGGCAGCATGTACTGTAGCTGTTATATTCTAAATCCCAACCTTTAAGACTTGTCAATGACAAGAAATGTCAACCTTTTTAAATCATTAGTGTTCTTACTGTAGTTACACTAAGCATCAAACAAAAAAAACGTCAAAAACTGTCGACGTGATTTGTTTTATTTTTTATTTTAGTTACACCTAAAATATGAATGTACACTGTTATGCTCTGTTAGTATGGGTTTAAAAAAAAAAAAGTTTTCTGATAATTTCATGACTTTATTATTGTAGCTATTATAATTTTAACGCTAAAATTTTTAAAACTTTACATATTATGTGTGTAAATCTTAATGAATAAAATTATATCATTAAAATTGCGGAAAAGAGACAAATAATTAAAACCTGATAATTTCTCGACTTTTGTATATTAAATATTATATTTTCATTTTGTTTATTAAATAGTGAAACTTTATATATTATGTGTGCAATTTATATTGTATCTTTACAGCTTAACGTTTCAGATCGTTCAGATCGTGTCATTATGCTAATGAATACACGCTAGCTAGATGCCTGGGAAACATGGCGGCTATAACCGCCCTCTCATCCGGAAAGTGCCAGGCTCGGCGTGCATGCTCTGCTCACCGAACAGGCCTTGTAAAAGCTCTCGCACACAATAAAGCCACGCCAGGAATGGCAGGCAACGCACTTAAAAATAACTAGCCGCGCCACAGCTGCTAATAAAAGAGAACATACACACACACACACACAGACACACACACACAAAACGAAAAAGTAGCAAACTGGATAAAGAGCTAGGAGATGAAAAAAAGTCACAGCTGTTAAGGGGGTAAGGGTAGGAGGAGAGGGGAAAAGCTGGCAGGGGGAAAGGGCGAGAGGGGAAAAAAAACGGGGGGAGGAAGAAAAACAGGTCCCACAGAGCTACCGTGCAGGCGCCAGTGAAGACAGAGCGGGAGGGAATGAAGCGAGGAAAGGAGAGAGAGAGAGAGAGAGAGAGAGACAGGGAGAGAGAGAGGGAGGGAGGGAGGGAAGAAAGCTGCAGAAACTTTCAACAGATGCGTGAAGCCCTTGTCAGCATTCCTGATAGGTAACGCAAGGTCAGGAGCTAGCAGGAAGACAATATGAGGACTATTTGGGCTCCCTCAGCGCCAGATGTGTTTTAATAAGACGACTGCCCTCGCAGCTAATAAGGTCAGCCTCTGGCTCCAGCGAGACGAGCAAACAAGTCGACTCTTGGCAGGAATTCAGCACGGACTTGGCACAGGCTCCGACTCTGCTTCCTGCTCTGTGGAAAAAAAAGGCAGAACGCGCTACAGTCGTTCCCCCTGCACCGGGCTTTTATTAGACACTTCCCTTTTACGCACAGCAGTAAGAGATTGAAAGGGAAAAAAAGGGGGAAAAGAGACAAATAGATTTGGAGAATAGAGGAGAGATGGAGAGAGCTGACAGAGCAAGAACGACAGAGAGATAGACAGAGAGCCAAAATATGGGATTCCTTTCCTAATATCATGATCTCCTCACCCTCCTGGATTTTAAACACATACTGTATGGACCACCCTGTCACTGCTCCTATGTCTCTTATGAAATATGCTCCACTACTGTGCATAAAGCCATGAATGTAGTACCTCAAAGCCCAGATAATGCCTGGGACCTCTGGAGATTAAAATCAAATAAGTGGCGCAGCGGCTCGGCGTCTGGAATTTAAAATAAAAAAAAAAAAAAAAGGAAATAACACAAGCTGAAGAACTTCTGGAGATCTGGCACACTTCAGCAGCGCTTTGTTTACGTTCAGGCGTGCCAATTGTTCAAGGAGGAGAATGTTCCTCGCTCCAAACAATGTTCCCCCATTAGGGCTTTTTAATCATGCAATAATCATCCAGGGACAAATCTAAATATTTGCTGGCTGAGTCAGCGCAAATAATCCACTGGGAATGATCCTGATCTTCTCTCAGCTCGTCTTAAATAACACAAAACACACACACACACACACACAGTGACGGAACACTAAGGATTTGTTTGCACATAAAAATTAAGAATTAATCCATCGATCCATGATCCACATTAAAATACAGATTTAAAGTGCATTAGTAAAGACATTTTTATTGTTAATTTTAAATCTAACTGCATAAACCACTTCAAGAAGTCTGGACACATCATCACCAAAACTCCTCCAAATGCATGATATCATCACCAAAATTCCTCCAAATGCATGACATCATCACCAAAACTCCTCCAAATGCATGACATTATAACCAAAACACCTCCTAATGCATATCATAACCAAAGCTCTGTCTAATGCATGACATCATCACCAAAACTCCTCCTAATGCATGACATCATAACCAAAGCTCTGTCTAATGTATGACATCATCACCAAAACTCCTCCAAATGCATGACATCATAACCAAAGCTCTGTCTAATGCATGACATCATCACCAAAACCCCTCCTAATGCATGACATCATCACCAAAACTCCTCCTAATGCATGACATCATAACCAAAGCTCTGTCTAATGTATGAAATCATCACCAAAACTCCTCCAAATGCATGACATCATAACCAAAGCTCTGTCTAATGCATGACATCATCACCAAAACCCCTCCTAATGCATGACATCATCACCAAAACTCCTCCTAATGCATGACATCATAACCAAAGCTCTGTCTAATGTATGAAATCATCACCAAAACTCCTTCTAATGTATGACATCATCACCAAAACTCCTCCTAATGCATGACATCATCACCAAAACTCCTCCTAATGCATGACATCATAACCAAAGCTCTGTCTAATGTATGAAATCATCACCAAAACTCCTCCTAATGTATGACATCATCACCAAAACTCCACCTAATGCATGACATCATCACCAAAACTCCTCTTAATGCATGACATCATAAGGTGAATGAAACAAAAATATTAAATGTGGAAGCCATACTTAAGTATAGTAACTGGAACAACAGCTGAACTGCATATGACATCAAATACATAAAATATTTGACTACACGTCATTAAAATCTTTTTATGTAAATAAACACAAAACAAAAAATCATGATCAGGTGCATATGGGGTCTTATAGTCCACCTGCATCTCTCTCTCTCTCTCTCTCTCTCTCTGTCTCTCTCTCTCTCTCCTGCATGCCATCACAGTGCAACACTGCTCCATGCTACATTAACCATGATCTCACACCACAAACACAAACACACACACACACAAACACACACTGTGCGCCCGAGTGCTAACTCGAAGCTTCACCTATAAACAGATCTGATCTTAAAATCCAGATGTTTTACCCTTTATTATAATTAGTATAAGAAGCAGGAGTGTTTTAACCCCTGGATGTCTGAATGCTCATCTGAATCATTTCTTCATATTCGGTTGCGTTCCTAAAACTTATGGATATTTCATCCTTGTAGGAACTCAAGTAGAGAATTTCTAAAGAAGCAGATCTTAACAAACACAGCTACTGGAATCTTCCTCCGTGAGGAAGGAAAGCAGAATTAAAAGATCTGCGGAATGAATGAATGAAGAAAGTCACACACTTCTGTGAATCCAACTGGAAGGCGAGGACGTGAATCAGGACGTGGGAAATCCTAGGAGAGGATTGGAAAAAAAACAAACAAACGACAGGATAAAAGTTTTACGAAAGGAAGAATAATGTATTAAATTCATTCATCTTCTACCGCTTATCCGAACTACCTCAGGTCACGGGGAGCCTGTGCCTATCTCAGGCGTCATCGGCAGGCAGGATACACCCTGGACGGAGTGCCAACCCATCGCAGGGCACACACACACACACACACACACACACTCTCATTCACTCACGCAATCACACACTACGAACAATTTTCCAGAGATGCCAATCAACCTACCATGCATGTCTTTGGACCGGGGGAGGAAACCGGAGTACCCGGAGGAAACCCCCGAGGCACGGGGAGAACATGCAAACTCCACACACACACACAAGGTGGAGGCGGGAATCGAACCCCAACCCTGGAGGTGTAAGGCGAACGTGCTAACCACTAAGCCACCGTGCCCCCCTGCATTAAATTCATTCTTTATTTTTCTTCCATTTTTTACCGTCAACACAGAGACATGCTCTGAGCTTACGTGTGCTCGAGGGGATATTTGTTGGAGTTTTTTTCATCTTATCAATGTCTAATTCGATCGCTGGTAGAATAAGGTGGAAAAAAATCTTCAGGAAAGAAAGGGATAGGAGCAAGAAAAAAAAATGTATTTAAATGGTAAACATTTCAAATTTATAGCTAGCAAAACGTATAAAATAAATAAATAAAATTAAGTCCAGTTTCATCACCATTTAATAACCTGTTAATAAATCGAGTTAAAAAAATTATCCATTGTTTAAATCAATAAATAGATGTTCGTTAAAAATAAATAATTAAATAAAAAAAGAGGCTAAGCAAAATAAAAATTAACAAACACCCCCTCGGGTGTCTATATTTTGTCTCTTTCGGTGGGCTTTCTTAAAAAAAATAAATAAATAATTCAATGTTGTGACCGTGTTACTGAAATAAAACGCAAAATAAAAACAAAAAAAACAAACAAACAAACAAACAAAAAAATATCTTACATCTCTGTGGATTTTTGATAAACATTAAAGTGTCTAGCAGGTGAAAAACAGAGAGAAAATAAAATAGAAAAAAAATGAATAAATAAAATAAAAAATACAATAATAATAAAATAAATACAATAGCCTGGTTGCAAAAGTATACACACCCCTATACACTAACACTGTGTTAAAGCGGTTATAAAGCGCTCGGTGTTTTTTAGGTCTCGTCCCTTAGCTCATTTTGATCTGGATATTATTCCACTTTCGCTTGCACACATGCTCCACATTTATAGTGAGGGATCTCCTGTGCACAGTCCTCTTCCAGTCATTCCTCTGGTTTTTGATCGGGGATTTACGGAGATCTAGGATCTCACTGCAACATTCCAAATCACTGAGCTTCTTCTTCTTCTAAACCTGTTCCTTTGTTGACTTTGTCGGATTTGTGCTTTGGGTCGTTTTCATCTTCAAACCTGCAGATTATGTGAAAAAATAGACTGGCATGTGAAGAACTAGCCATGATTCCTTCGATCAGGGGCGATTCTAGAATTTTCATTTTAGGGGGGCTCAGCCCCCAGGGTAGGGTTGTATACTACTAACCTTATTGCAATCCACTATTCCATTGTATTCCCTGTATTTCACTGTAAAAAAATAAAAAATTTAGATGTGACCAGTCACTCGAAAATTTTGAGTTGTGCCATTTAGTGCTTTCAGACAATATAATGATGTGTTTCTTTAATCATTTCTCTGCATGGCTGCATATTCGTAATGCCAAAATACACAATAATATGTTTTACATTTTAAAAGGTCAATTAAAATAAATCATGGTCGTTTTCTAAAGTATGTTTTCATGGGTGTTAATCGCTTCATTTTTGTTGGAAGCAAAAACAACTATCACACAGTGATAAGGGCTGAAGTTGAACGCAGTGAAGACGCATTGGATGAGAAACCGAACTGTGTGTTGGTCCAGTAAACTGCAATTACAAGAACTGCATCGATGCAGATGTCATGGCGTCGCTGCGGATTGAAAAACGCGCTGAATCCACGCAGACTCAGTTCAGGGGAGGAACCGAAACATGACGCAGCTTGTCGCCGCTTCAAATGCGTTTTTAAAGGGGACTGAAGCGATCGAAAAATAATTAATCAAATAATTTTTTAGGGGGGCTGGGCAGAGGTTTAGGGGGGCTAAAGCAACCCTAAAAAGGGCCTAGTGAAGCCCCTGCCTTCGATCTTGACTAGATCCTCAGTCCCAGCTGAAGAGAAG
>NC_083468.1:2284264-2301764 GCF_030014155.1 Tachysurus vachellii | reverse complement strand
ATGGAAATGGATTTATGTGATATTTTTAATCAGTGTAAACAAACGACTGCTGTGTTTGTGAGTCTGATCTAAAATAACTCAGGGGTTTTTCATGAATTTTAGTGTTGAAGAGAAATCTGAGCTGCTTTGTAGATGAACAAACACTCGGAGCTTCTCAAAGAACAGGAATAGGTTTGATATCAACATTTACTCTGAAGATACTGTGTACTAACATACAAGGCTCTTAACGGTTTAGCTCCCACGTATCTAACTAGTCTTCTAACACGTTACAATCCTTCACGCTCTCTGAGATCACAAAACTCAGGACTTCTGGTAGTTCCCAGAATATCTAAGTCTACTAAAGGTGGTAGAGCGTTTTCTTATTTAGCTCCCAAACTCTGGAACGGTCTTCCTGATAGTGTTCGGGGCTCAGACACACTTTCCCAGTTTAAATGATCTCTTTAGTCAGGCGTACACACGAGCGAGACGTGAGGAAGACGTTCGATCATCGACGCGGATTATTAGATAATAAAGCTCGCTAAAAAATTCCACCAATTTCAAGCTAGAAATGACGAGAAACATCATAACAATCTATTTGTTTAGGAAGTATTGCTTACGTATCCCATTAAAGTTCCAGTACTGTCCTGTCTAGCCAGGAACTTCCCATTCTTTTACAAAGCGTTCTTGATGTCAGCTGATATGGAGAACTTAGGAATCTGAGTCAGAGTCAGGAGGAAACTCTTCGCTTATCAGACACTGCTGTGCTTAAAGCAGATAAGAGCTGTGGAGCGAAGGAGGATCTAACAGAGACGGGCGAAAGTGAAGAAGGTCAAGTCGAGATATCCGGCCCGAGAGAAAAGGGTGGAAAAAATATTGAGAGTGCAAAGAAAAATATACAGCATTTTTTTTCTCATGTCCTTTTCTCAGGTCCTTCCATTAGCTCTTATTGCCTGAGGTTTCAAATTCTTGCATAATAAGAGTCCAGAGTGTTTTAGGGCTCACCCTGGCCTAAATACCGTCTACAGCAAACCTTCTTTTTCCTCTCGTTTTTCTGCTAGCCTTTGGATATAGTCTTCAATAAGCAGAGGAGAGCATTAGAGAGGAGACAGAAAGAAAGCAAAAGATGTTCTCGGCTCACTGCCAGCTCGAGAAATCAGCACGGTGTTCTCGGAGGGTTTAAATGTGGGACTGCCAAGTCTCAAAGCCCCGGTTTGGGAGTGCAGGGTTTGAGCCAAGAGCGCAGGCCTTGGCTAGGTGCTCCAATCCGCCACGAAACCTCCCTGAATCGCTCCTAGGTCAGGACACAATGGCGTGGTGGCACAGAGCAGGGTTCACATGGGACCACCTCGTTTATGCAATTCAGCTTGAGAGTAAGAAAACTCAACAACAGAGAGGCGAAAACCAGGAATTTACACTCTCTCTCTCTCACACACACACACACACACACACACACACCAGACTGAAAGACCACCATGCATCTGTGCACTGACACAACAGACATGAACTGTGTGTTTTTCCTCTGCAACCTTTTAAGGAAGCTGGGATTATATCCGACATTCCCACATCCAGGAGGAACCGGTGTTCCCGGATTTACCGGCACCCAGACAACGCTAAAGAGCTTAAAGCAGATGAATGAAAAACAATTCCTTGATTGCTTATGAGATCTACATCATCCCTAAATAGCAGAGTAGAGTCCAGGATGACGTCCAGGAACTAAAAACTGAGAACTTAAACTGGTTCCTCAATGCATCGAAAGATACTGGATGATACCTTAGGTTCCTGAAAAGGTTCCTAACACCCTTAGAAACAAAGATCACGGTGCTCAGAAGGAACTCTAAGCCCTGCTGCCGACTGATCACAGAGTAACAGAGTAACGCAGAATTGCCACCTGTGTGACCTTTGACTTCACTTCTTCCCTCATTTTCTCTCTGTTTATCTTCTTCATGAAGACCCGTGACCTACACAGGAACTGCCAGCAGCATAGAGGAAGTGAAGCTTCTAACATCTACAAAAGTTAGAAAAAAATTTACATTTATTTCTAATAGGTATATAGAAATATATATATATATATGTTATATATGTCTGTTACTTTAAACATCAGGGTTCTTTGGGCTCTAAAACCCTTCAAAAAGGGTTCCAACTCTATGGGAACTCTCCAGGAACCATCCAGGAGACCCTTCAGATACACTTGAAAGTAGCACTAATAGTGTGAAGGCCATGAAGCTCCAGGGTCTGTATACATTATGTATGTAAATGAGATGTTCAGGGCAGTTTTTTCAATCCAAATAAAGAAGATTTTTATCTCCAGTAGTACTTTGGATTTTGAGCCCATTAAAAAAAAAAGATCTAATATTTTATGAAGCAGAAGAAGGTTCCCAGGGTGACATCAATCATACATCGATTAATAATCATCAAGAGTCATCATAAAGGCTTACTGTCTCCTGGAGTAAGGAGGAAAACTGGGCTCCTAACACCAAAGTGCTGGATGAAGAGAGAGAGAGAGAGAGAGAGAGAGAGAGATTTCTTCTGCAGATGATTCTCCAGGGTTTTCATGAGCCAGCATTGTCGCTGTTAAACTGTTCATCATCATAAAACAGTGTTTTTGTTTATGAGACGTTCTCATGTGTGAGAAGAATCATCTGTAGCCTTGTGTGTGTGTGCATGTGTGTATGTGTTTGTGTGTGTGCATGTGTGTATGTGTGTTTGTGTGTGTGTGTGCATGTGTGTATGTGTGTGTGTGTGTGTGTATGTGTTTGTGTTTGTGTGTGTGTGCATGTGTGTATGTGTGTGTGTGTGTGTGTGTGTGTGTGTGTGTGTGTGTGTGTGTGTGTGTGAGAGTTGAAGCTTCTGGTTCAAAGGTCTTTTGAGGAATGTATGGTGTACCACAGGGCTGCTGAGCACAGTGTTGATGAACTGTGTGTGTGTGTGTGTGTGTGTGTGTGTGTGTGTATACACATCCCACACACTACATATGCGCTAGGGTTGTCATGTATCATTCTCTCTTTCTCGACAAAACAACATTTCCTTCTAAACTTGGCCTCGATATTTAAAACTCGATTCATTACATAAGGAATAAAAATGTTCATAAGGAATAAAACCTCCACATTGTTGTTGTTGTTGTTGTTGAGTTACTGTTATCACACCAACGTTGATTATTTTCCTGTCAGAGCGTATTATTCGTCTAATATTGCCCCGCTCTCACCAGCTGCTTGTTTTTAACGTTAATTGTCATATTCTGCCTTTTTTTAAAAAGCAAGTTTTTCATCGTTAAATACACGTTTAAATCTGTTTATTATTAGACTTAATGTACGTCAAACAATCAGATTCAAGCCTTCGTCATCGGCGCTGTGGTTTAAGCACAAGCCAAAGACGTCTTATTCCAGTGGCGCAAATTCACAGAGCTGTTAGCTCTTAGCTAAAGTCCATTTATCTCCTGAAACAAAACGGTGGACTCCAATTCCTCCTGTCTTGGTATGAACCAAATCTTTTTTTCTTTCACATCAACACATTCACACAAAATCAGCACATTTTAAACCACAGCTACAGAGTATAACGCTGTGCCAATGCAAACATCCTCTTACAGTAAGCAGATACCACAGGCTTACTGAGCGCGCTCAGAGACAGCTAAAGGACAGACTCAAAAAAAGCTGGTAAGAAAGGAGGTATAACTGGCAGCTCCTTATTAATTCAGGGGCTAGAAGCCGATTGGTCGTCTGCATACAGAAACGTCGGCTCGGTTCTACACTCGACAAAACAAACCGTGCCAAATTAGACAATATTATAAAATTCAATCAGTCCAATCTTCATATACTTCAAGGTCGAACAGATTAAAGTGTTTAAAGGTCCATGGTTACTTTGAGGTTCATTCATTCATCCATATAAATTCATTAATTTTGTTAGTAATGAGCGATATAAACGATATGCGATATAAACGATACAAAATTGGCCTACGATAGAGATTTTAATTCTATTGCACTTAATAATAGAATAATAGATAATTCTATTATCTATCGCGATAATGCATGTTGATGACGCAATCTACCCGCGAAATTTAGAACCACGAGCTGCAGCCGGCTGCAACGAATCGTCTTATTCGTCATCTTGAATAAACATGGCTGAAAGCGTCAGCGAAACAGAGGAGCTCGTGAAAAAGACCGGTGCAACATCTATTATTTGGACTTGGTTTGGATTTAAGCCGTCCGACGAGCAGCAGAAAAATATACTCTGTAGAGTGTGTGGGGTAAAAGTTAAGAGCTAACAGCTAAGAGCTCATTCACAGTGTCCGTTCCTTTATTAACAAGACACCAGTTTTAAGTTCATTAGGAGAACAAAATGTTTAAAACCAAATGCGTTCCCTCGGCTGCAGGTTTGAACTATGTTTTTATTTAAAGTATCTGTGCATTTACACAAAATAATTTTCTTTGCCTAATTAATACTGGAAGTATTTTCAGTACAGTGTATGTTCCTTAAATAAAAAGACACCAGTTTTTCTGTTCTCTGCAACTTGGGTGGCATTTAAGAACCAAGGACTTAAACTAAGTATAGTGCCTTTTAGAAGGAAAGACTTTTATTTATCTGCAACATTTTGTTGTATAATTACAGTTTTGCTTTTGCACAATAAATGTTCTCAAAACGACATACGTTTCTTTATTTCTTAAAAAAAAAAATACATTTAGCAGTTTGGCTTTCCTAAGGGTCTGTGTAACCTGTTCTGAAATGGTTCTATTATAATTTATATATCGCAATATATATCGTTATCTCAAGAGGCTGCAATGTATATCGCAATATGGATTTTAGGCCATATCGCCCATCCCTAAATTTTGTTCATTCATTTATTCAGCCATTCTGTTCATTTGTATGTACGTCTATCCATTCATTCATTCATTCATTCATTCATTCAATAATTCGTTCATTAATCTATCCCTCCATTCATCCATTTGTTTATCCATATGTTCATTTATCCTTTCTGCCACCAACCCACTCATACATTCATTGATCCATTTATTCAGCCATCCATTCACCCATATATACACACCCATCCATCTATCCACCCATTCATTCATTCATTTATTCATTCATTCATCCATATAAATTCATTAATTTGTCCATTCATTTATTCAGCCATTCATCCATCCTACCATCGACCCATCCATCCAGTCATTTTACTGTTCATTTGTATGTACATCTATCCATCCATTCATCCATTTGTTTATCCATATGTTCATTGATAGATTAATTCAGCCATCCATTCACCCATATACCCACCCACCCATCCATCTATCCATTCATTCATTCATTCATTCAGCCATTCATTCAGCCATTCATCCGTCCTACCATCAACCCATCCATCCAGTCATTCTACTGTTCATTTGTATGTACATCTATCCATCCAATCATTCAATAATTCATTCATTAATTTATCCATATGTTCATTTATCCATTCCACCACCAACCCACTCGTTCATTCATTGATCCATTGATTCAGCCATCCATTCACCCATATACCCACCCACCCATCTGTCTATCCACCCATTCATTCTTTCATTTATTCATTCATTCATTCATTCACCCATTCATCCATATAAATTCATTAATTTTGTTCATTCATTTACTCAGCCATTCATCCATCCTACCATCAACCCATCCATCCAGTAATTCTACTGTTCATTTGTATGTACATCTATCCATCCATCCATCCATTTGTTTATCCATAGGTTCATTGATCCATTAATTCAGCCATCCATATAACCACCCACCCATCCATCTATCCACCCATTCAATCATTTATTTATTCATCCATCCATCCATCCACTCATTCATCTTTAGTAACTGCCTGGTCAGGGTTGTGATGGTTAAAATTAAAAAAATAACAGCTGAATTTGTTTAAACAAGTTGGGTGTACATCTGTAGTTAAGAGCTATTATGAACTGTAATGAGGCAGCTGAGGTCGAGAGACCATCAGAGCCAGAGTTCACACCATGCTGACACCACGTACTGCTTTATCTATATGACGGAATATGAGAATCTTATTAGGGAGAAGCCACAATGTTCACATACACCAACCAGACTTGTGGGAATCTTCTAGTGCTTCTTCTGACCTGCTCATTTTTATCAAGCTAATATAATCTTGACAGTGTTTTTTTCACCTCTTTTCCTAGCCTATATTTATTCAAAGCTACTTCTTCAGAGGAAGAAGCGTGAGCTTGATGACGGATTCAAAAATCGATCACTAATCTAGAAGATCCATAAGCCTGGTCCAGATATTTCAGTAGGCTTCAAGGCTACACCGGTTGAGAGGATTTTAAGGTTCAAATACTAACTGTAATTTGGAAAGCGTGGACTAGATGCGGTTTAAAAGAGGACATAAGTATGTGATTTGAGACAGTTTATTTACTCAGATATGGGTTGATGCTCTCACATGGTGCTGAACCGACCTCACTGTTTACACTGGTGCGCCTCCATGCACACGCCTCGTGTTACGGTCGTTCCTGAGCATGTGCAGAAGACCAACAACTCTGTGGAGAAAACATTCCAAGGAGATTGTGAAGATGCTGCTGTCTTTGGTGACAAATTTCCTGTTCGCATCGCAGATCAAGTGTCTGCTCCTGTTCACCGGGTCCGAGTCTAAATAAATCGAAACGCAAGGTTGGAGAACGACCGTGGCTTAAACGTGGTCAATTACTGAGTAGACAATCTGAGTAAACGTTACCGTACATCGTGGAAGTGTAAAGCCGTGTAGAAATGAAAGCCGTGCAGCTTCCAAAACACAAAAACACACACACTGCGTAAACAATCTAACCGATTCTTGCTCCTGGTTTGACCCTGGGTTCTGACTGTGGCTATGTGGCCCTCAACGGGGCCTCATGGGAAATGTAGTATTTCCTGCACGAGTCTGTTTGTACGACATTAATGAGAGCAAGGTCACATCCACAGCACCAGTGTGTATTATATTACATACAGAATCAAAGTAAATGTGAATGAACCACGGTGTAGAAGGTCTTTGTGTGTCAGCATCTGCTGAGAAACACGACTTTGCATGTTATTATCACTAAACTCACAAAAATACTGTCTGAGTGACTGCATGACTGGGTTTGTTGCCATTCCAAATACCTCATCCAGTGCTGATTGTGTATTCAGGAGGACCACTCACACAAGACACACACACACACACACACACACATCCACAAGTAAAATATGTTCACATTCAAACAGATTCTTGACGCCATCTCGCTTATCATCCATCTGGTCAAAAATCTCTCCCTCTCACACTCACACACACACACACACAATTGCACTCATGAGGATACTTCAGTGTGAGTGTGAGAGCATGTACACACTGATTATTCCTAAAGAGATCAGGAATTTAGTTGCTTTCATGTCGATCTGCGACACTGAATATACACAGACTAAAGAGTTACTTGATAAAGTACCTGTTTGTGTCGTAGCAAAAAAAAAAAAAAATGCATACAAACAGAAAAAAAAACGTGACCCAGAAAACACGACATACGCTAGCATGAGTGATACTCAGTGTATTTTTTGCCGGTGTATCATAACTAACGTTATCCTGCATACAGAATTTTTCCTTTTTTTACTTCACACTAAAAAACTCAGTGTATTTCCATCGCCACGTGAACTGTACCGAACCGTAACAACGTTTTCATGGTGAAGCTGCTTCCTCTTCTCCAGGAACCAGAAGAAGCAGAGGAGCTAATATAAAAACCACTGAATGTTCAAACACAATAGTGACAAAAAATAAATAAATAAAAAGCCCGTATTCCGACACCGTCGACATTATTTCTTATTTTATATTTAACGGTTGGAGGAAAAACTGGAGAGATTTCACACGACATTTCTGTTGCTCTTACAGTTGTGCACATCCATGTTGTGATAAATGATGATTTACACGCTGTTTAAAGATGTTGTGGATATCTGAATATCATTTTTTAAGGAAAATGAACAAACTCTGGAAGTAGAGATGAAAGTTTCACCTTTTTTTTAGTGTCCATTTCTTTTATAGATTATAAATAACAACTACTCAGTTTTAAAGCTTTATTTTTAATGAAAAATATCTCGTCTTTATCTCGTCTTACAAAACACGCCCGACACTAGCAGCGGTCCACGTGTTTGGGACCAAATTTCTTGTTCTCTTAATAACACCGTCGTAAATAGCGATGAAAGACTGGTTAAAGTTACTCAGCTTACTTCTGAACAGAATAAACAGCAGAAAAATTTTGACACAGACAAAAAAAAATTTAAGTGCACAGTATGTAATTATCCAATAAGCTAACCATAAATACTAGTGCATAAACTCACACGTCAAGAGCTGAAGTTAATGTTCATGATCTAACATCAGAATGAGGAATAAATATGATCTAAATGACTTTGTCTTTGATAGTGTTGGTCTCTCTTTAATATATATATATATATATATATATATATAAACTCTATATATATAAAAAGTGCCTGACTCACACCACAGTCCAGCGCATCTCCCATTACAGCAGCTAATTTGGATGTAGACAACAAACTTGAATCAAAATAAGCCAAAAATAAGAAAGGTGTATAAACTTCTGCCCGTGTAGACTGATCTGGATGTAATACCTCATTATAAACACAAGAGAAAAGAAGAGAAGAGAAGAGAAGAGAAGAGAAGAGAAGAGAAGAGAAAAAAGAAGAGAAGAGAAGAGAAGAGGAGAGAAGTGGAAAGAAGAGAAAAGAGAAGAGAAAAGAGAAGAGGAGAGAAGAGAAGAGGTGAGAAGAGAAGTGGAAAGAAGAGAAAAGAGAAGAGAAGAGAAAAGAAGGGGAGAGAAGAGAAAAGAGAAGAGGAGAGAAGAGAAGTGGAAAGAAGTGGAAAGAAGAGAAGAGAAGAGAAGAGAAGAGAAGAGAAGAGAAGAGAAGAGAAGAGAAGAGAAAAACGAAGAGAAGAGAAGAGAAGATAAGAGAAGAGAAGAGAAGAGAAGAGGTGAGAAGAAAAAAACGAAGAGAAGAGGTGAGAAGAGAAGAGAAGAGAAGAGGTGAGAAGAGAAGTGGAAAGAAGAGAAGAGAAGAGGAGAGAAGAGAAG
The DNA here is from genome assembly GCF_030014155.1 of Tachysurus vachellii. Taxonomy (NCBI): domain Eukaryota; kingdom Metazoa; phylum Chordata; class Actinopteri; order Siluriformes; family Bagridae; genus Tachysurus; species Tachysurus vachellii. Next base: position 2,292,723 of record NC_083468.1, on the reverse strand, counting down.
AGGAGAGAAAAAAGAAGAGAAGAGATGAGAAGTGGAAAGAAGAGAAAAGAGAAGAGGAGAGAAGAGAAGTGGAAAGAAGGGAAGAGAAGTGGAAAGAAGAGAGAAGAGAAGAGAAGAGAAGAGAAGAGAAGAGAAGAGAAGAGAAGAGAAGAGAAGAGAGAAGAGAAGAGAAGAGAAGAAAAGAGAGAAGAGAAGAGAAGAGAAGAGAGAAGAGAAGAGAAGAGAAGAGAAGAGAGGAGAGAAGAGAAGAGAAGAAAAGAGAGAAGAGAAGAGAAGAGAAGAGAAGAGAAGAGAAGAGAAGAGGAGAGGAGAGAAGAGAAGAAAAGAGAGAAGAGAAGAGAAGAGAAGAGAAGAGAAGAGAAGAGAAGAGAAGAGAAGAGAAGAGAAGAGAAGAGAAGAGAAGAGAAGAACGTCTGTCATGACCCTGACATACAAAGATACTTATCATTTAAGCACCAATTACATGTCACTAGAGGACACAGCACCTGTTTCTCTCACCGCGGGAGCCGTTATTACTCCTCTTCCTCCTTCTCTCTCTCTCTCTCTCTCTCTCTCTCTCTCTCTACCAATGCCTATGAGATCATGACTTGGCTCCGATCAGGAACACCTTGCCGTCCAGGAAAACCCCATTCCCACAATCACACCCCTCGAAAAAGCTCCTGGCTCGATTCCACACGTTCAGATGGCCGCGTTTAGATCCGAGCAGCAACATGAGAGTGTAAGTGGGAGTAAAGTGCTTTCTATCACACAGCTGGGAGTCAAATTATGCCTTTCTTTCTTTCCTTCTCTTTGCCTCTAATGTTTTTTGAAAAAAAAAACAAAACAAAAACAAAAACAGCACCAAGGTGTCTCCAGAGAGCCCACACTTACACTTACCGCTCACATTTTCTCTTTTCGTGGCATGTTCCATAAAGTCGAACTAATTCCGCGGTCCAAACTAAACACCTCTGCGAAAGACAGAACTTCCTCCGGCGCTTCTTCTTTCACACACTGGTGCCAGCATCAGGAATAACTTAATCAAGACCTTCCAGAGACATCAGAAATTAGCAGCTCAGCCAAGCAGAGAGACAATTGCTGTTTGGAAGGTTGCTTAGAACAGAAACGCACGGATTATCCCTGATTATTTCTACCTCACTCGTTCCCTCTATCCATCATCTCGTGTCTTCTTTTTTTCTGCTTTGTGAACCATCTGATTCTTGCTTTCTTTATGTTACTTCCGTATCTCTCCTCATACCGTATAGTCACTAATTCCTCGTCTCTGAGGTAGAGCTGAGCGTCCGCAGAACCGTCAGCGGCTTTTGCCAAGCACCAGGGCACCGGAGTGGAAAGTTTACTGGATCAGTTAGTGAGTAAACAACAAAAACAGGCTCATCTTTCACAGCACAAATTGCCTTTAAATGCCACACACAACCTCCTCCTACACACACCCACGGTCTGTCTTATATAAACTGCGTGACCCTACTTCATCAGGATTTCTTACGTGGATTCCTCTATGAACACACTCTCTGTTTCCTCCCTCGCACAAACCCCTCAGGAATCAGACAAAGCTTTCCTTGGCCATGAGAGTTGCATTTTAACAGCGGTCGGAGGAGAGCTGCCCGTTTCCAAATGTTTATTTATTTCTCTAATACGAAAGTCTCCACGCTTTATCTCCCCCCCCACTGACCTGGCTGAGCTGCCCGTCTCTCCACAGATGGAAAATACAGCTTCAGGATTAACCCATGATTTCTTCACCTATACAGTATCTTCCTCAGGAAGCTGCAGCATTGAACCAGCACTCGGAGAGAAAACCTTACGTTCTTGAGACTTACGAAAGCGCATCGTTAAACGCTCTGAGGCTTGAAACTGATTTGTGAAGAAAATTTAAACAGCATCCAGAAATTCTTACCTTCTGCTTAGTCCCTGATGATCTTCCATGGTCCAGAGTGGCATCCTGCTGCATGTTCTGTCCAGCCAACACCATGGATTTACATTCCACACATGAACCAATTGTAAGCTGTTTCCCATCATCCACCACGAGAGTGTGGCTAACCCGTGGGGCGTAGAGGAAGACGGGTAACCGAGCGACATTGACCGCCTTTAACCCCAGCACCCTCCTTTTCTCCTGCCTGCAGAAAAAGCAGACAAAAGATTCGCAGCTGTATTGACGTGACCAGGGGCTGCTTGAGGGCCCCGATCCTGCAGCCTCATGCTGTGCCCACTGAGCCAGCAGATCATGATAGCACAGAGAACAAGCAGCCACCAGGCCAGTGACATCTACAGGGTGGGCGCAAGGGGCCGGCTTGTGCACAGTCAGGAAAGGGAAGAAGGGCTCTTTTTCTCCGCATCGTCCAGGAGGATTGACGTGAAGCTGGTACTCTGTGCCTGCAGAGAGCTCCATCCCACACAGGTAACACACAGAAGTGTGGTGAAGGGACGCAGACATGCTCTCCTGCACTCGGACGAGGCCGCTTGAGGCTCCTGATGCAGTCGTGGTCTGGTGGTATCTCCCCAGGAAGGTGCTGACTGATGTGATAAGTTCCTCACTAAGGCAGAGACGGTATGCCGCCCAGATGTCCTCTAAGATGGTGTAACAGGTGGCACAGCAATGTACTTGCCCATCTCGCATGATTTGGGCTTTGGGTGGGCATGGAAGCAGGTTGATAAATGGAAAGTACATGGCACCACGGGCTTTGCCTACCCCGGCACGGGAATACGCCACCCTGATGTCTTGGGCACAGTCTTGCCCGCATAAATAGCAGGCCTCCCTGGGAGGATGTACAGAAGGGACAGGGTGAATTTTGGGTAAAGGCCCGATGCCATCCATATCGGGCGACGTGGTAGCACCTACGTTAACTGGCACGACATAAAGGCGCTGCAGGATGGGTACGTCCGCCAGTTCGAAGCCCTGCCACTGCTGCATAAGTGAAGCATGGCAGCTGGCACAGACCAGCGTGCGGCCCCCTGAGCTTATCGGCAGAGCGTCTGGTGGAGGCGTGTGCAGCCACAGGAAGGGGAAGAAAGGCTCAGTGGCAGCTCTCTCCTGCTTCTGTACACACACTTCAAAACGAACGCCTGGGAGAAGCCCGCTGCCACAGATGTAGCACACGTGTCTGTCCTTAACCTGGTAGCCAACTTCTTGTCTTCTCTGCTCATCCTCCCTATCTTCATCGCTTGTTACATTTATCTCTTTGCCATCAGATGTATCCGAGTCACTTAACTGGTTAAGACCGGCTTCTTTGGCATGTGCATGTGCAATATCCTCACCGGCACTGAAGAGCAGCTGCTGCAGCCTGGAGTTCCAACCGCTTCTTCTGTCCCGCATTACAATCCCACCGTCCTGGGTGGGTGTGTCACCGGAAGGGCTCCCACAATCACGCCGTGCAAGGTTCCCATGGAGCCGTGCCAGTGCCAACGTCGTCTGAGACACGTGATTCATCATTCCAGAGCCAGGCAGCAAAGAGCTCTCAGCTTTCTCTGCGTCCTGAGTGTAAACACTGACCCGGTAACGAGCAACGCTTTGCGAGTCGGAACTGCATTTAATCCCTGTGCCGTCCTTGCACGCTATACCGGCAGCGGGAACTTTAAAGCACTTCCCTTTCTCCTCTCCTTCTACTCCTCCTCCTCCAATGTCTCCTGCATCAGATTCTTGATCCGACGCGTGCTCGTTGTCCGAGAACGACGAGAAATCTGACTCGTCGCCGTCTCCGTTCTGACCGCTCGTGCTCGGTCTGGCATCAGCGTCCTGCGCTACGTTCCAGTCCCGGGGCGCGTGGCGCGCGTCGCACTGGTGCGGTCTCTTGAGCCAGTACACACGCTTGTCGAGCGGCGTGCGGCTGCGTTCGAACGCATTCCACTGCTCACGCAGGAAGAAGTGGCACACGGCGCACACGAGCGCGTGCCCGTCAGCCCCGACCTCCGCGGCGCCCGGTGCCGGCTCCTGGCCTTGCAAGAACGGAAAGAAAGGCGTGTTCCCGTGCCGGTACTTAACCTGCATCTGCAGCTCCTTTCCCAGCGTTACTCCGCTACCGCATATAAAGCAGTGCACCAGCGTTACGCCGTTCGGCACGCGACCCGGTCTGCACGCGAGACCGGGAGACGCACCTCCGTGGACCGCGGACATGAGTCGGTGCTTCCTCGGCACAGCAACCGCCTCCTTATCGCCGGCCTCGTTCATTCTCCGCTTGGGGAAAACATCCGTATCACAAAGTCACTGCGATCCAAAAACCTCAGCAAAGAAAACTTCAGAAAAAGTTAACTCCTTTACACGAGAGTTCTCCGACAAAACCCTCGCGCACACGCTCACACACACACACACACACACACTCGAACACTATCAGACACTCACACACAAACACACGTCCTGTGTCACGCCGAGTCCGGTGTGTGCATGTTGCAGTGAAATTCCGCGTGTAATCCAAGAAGAGAATGCAGTCCGTGTTCGAGGTGTGCGCTTGTGATGAGCCAACTTTCAGTCTGCGCTCTCAGTGCGGAACTCCGGGCTGCTCAGTCTGCGCACAGCGCCATCTCCAAACGCGCTCAGGCTCCCACGGCCAGTGCTGCAAAACATCTGTGGTGTAAAAGGACACCGTATATTAGGAAATGAAACATGTGGGCAAACAAGATTAGCAAATATTCCCAACGTGGTGCTTCCCTCAACACGGCCTTCAAATCTCAAACACAACCAATTCAATCAGCTACAGTGTGTAACTACATACACACATTTTCTCTGGAAACGAATCACTGTGACGTCTTTAAAAAATAATAAATAAATAAAGTTATATTCAGAGCCAATCAGTTTTGACTTTAAATTGATCCTTGAACCCACTTTATTCCCTTTTGTTACAATTAAATGATCGATATTATAAATGAACTACATGTTTGTTTACTTTTACATTTATTCGAAATAATAATGGATATACAATTATTTCATTAATAATATAATCATTTAATTTAAATACAACAAATAGAATTCACTTTTTTGAGTGCAAGCTGGATGGGAAAGGCTCTGGTCACGTGACTGATGAACAACACACACACACACACACACACACACACACACACAAACACAAACAAACACATCACACACACAAACACACCACACACACAGACACACACACACAAACACACACACAGACACACAAACACACACACACAAACACACACACAGACACACACAAACACACCACACACAAACACAAACACACCACACACAAACACACACACACACACAAACACACCACACACACACACACACAAAGACACACACAAACACACCACACACACGCACACACAAACACACCACACACACACACAAACACACATACACACAAAAACACACACATGTTCATTTAACAATTATTTATTATTTATAGCTTGTATATAAGTTAATAATAAAATGCAGTTGTTTTTTTCTTTCATAATTCTCTCACTTTGCGACAAAATTTATTATCTATAAGAGTGATATAACAAACTGAGTAGAATTAAAGTCAACAATCGGCTACAGATTTACTCTTACAACCGTAACATCACGTTTGATTCCTTTTCTTTCCTTCTATCTCACTGAAATTTATTAAAGATTAGAATTTTTTTAATTATCCAAATGGCATGTTTATAGTCAGGGGAAATGCTATGAACCCTCTATGAAAGTAGTTTCAGTTTTTCTGTTGTCACATTATAGCAGCTATAAACCGTCGTTCCTTCATTCAGCAAAGTGGTTTTTCTCTTGTATTAAAAAAAAATAACAAATATAACAAACAATTTTCATGATACAAAGAAATCTCAAATAGAGCGTAAACTCCTGAAATGTCCTTAAAACCTTCCCATATCAGAGAATGCACTGGAACTGGAGACTCCTTCCCTAATACAGCCGAAAAGAAACGTCATAACGATTAATGGCCAACAATTTTATATAAACCTGTGATCTAAATCACAGCCCAAACTCCTCTCCTCTTTTTATCGTTCTTTACCGTATGATTTTCAAGCACGCTTCGTTGCTAAAAGTGAACTTTGCATGAATAAGCTGCAATATAGAGCTGGTTAGAAACCATATGTTTAAACATATAGAAGGAGAAGAGCTAAATTATACGATGCGTCCGTTCACGGAAGAAGAGAAGGATGGAATCCCGGTGAAATACAAGACAGGAATAGTGTCAGAAGCACGAGTGGGAACCGTCTGGGTTTTCAAAACGAATCTAATTATACACTTAGACACGGAAAAAAACCAGTAGAGCGAATAAAGCATGAAGATGTTTCCAATCCTGGTTGGAGTTATTATCACATATTTTGTACAGTATATTGGAAGTATCTTCTGATTCCAGTGACGGATTGATTGACAGATAGCGGCTGTGTGTCGCAGTGATGTCACAAGGTGGTGCACACACTTAAAAATAAATAAAGGATCATAAATGTTCTATAAAGGACCTTTAACATCCACATGGTACAGAAGGTTCTATAGACCTTCTGGTGGTGATACCAGTGTAGATGGCATGAAGCATGACTATCTGCAAAACACTAAAACACTGCTGCATCCAAGCAAAGGCTAAATCCCACTGCAGGACAATTAGCAGCCTTAGCAAACTGCATCGTGGGCTAAACAAAGCAAAACTGACCAACGTGTGTCACTGTAAGAAAGTTTAAACACCTAAAAATGTAGTAGGAAGATCATTCTTGGACACCGTAGTCATCTGCTGAGTCACCGAAGCTCATCGTCTCCTCCATAAAGTTTGATTTCACCACCATGCCTCGCTCTCCTCCCCATAAATGAGACTCATCCAGAGAAAATTCCCAGCTTGAAATTCAGTTCCTGAAGAGGGACCTGGAAAAGTAAAGCGTCAGCGCTTTGGGTGCGTCGTGTGTTTGTGTGTCTGAGAAAATCCAGCCATCTTATTTCCAGAGTTGTTTTTCACACAATTGTTGCATGAATTGATGATCAGCAGCTACTCATCTGGAGCACAGCAGCCTCATGGGAAAAAACACAAAGATATCAAAAATAGTTATCAGAAACAATAAAAATACAAAGCTTTCTCTTAAAAACATTTGTTAATATATAATACATTGATATCTGTGTGCGTGAGTCTGTGGTGTGTGTGTGTCAGTATGGTGTGGGCATGTGTGTGTAGTGTGTGTATGTGTGTAGTGTGTGTAGTGTGTGTGTGTGTGTGTGTGATTTAATCTCTGTTGTCAGAAACAATATAATACAAAGCTTCCTCTTGAAAACATTTGTTAATATATAATACATCGATATCTGTGTGTGAGTCTGTGGTGTGTGTGTGTCAGTATGGTGTGTGCATGTTTGTGTGTATATGTTTAGTGTGTGTAGTGTGTGTGTGTGTGTGTGTGTGATTTATTCTCTGTTGTCAGAAACAATATATTAAAAGCCTCCTCTTGAAAACATTTGTTAATGTATAATACATCGATATCTGTGTGTAGTGTGTGTGTGTAGTGTGTGCGTGTATGCGTGTAGTGTGTGTAGTGTGTGTGTATGTATGTGTGTAGTGTGTGTAGTGTGTGTGTGTGTGATTTATTCTCTGTTGTCAGAAACAATATATTAAAAGCTTCCTCTTGAAAACATTTGTTGATGTATAATACATCGATATCTGTGTGTAGTGTGTGTGTGTAGTGTGTGCGTGTATGCGTGTAGTGTGTGTAGTGTGTGTGTATGTATGTGTGTAGTGTGTGTAGTGTGTGTGTGTGTGATTTATTCTCTGTTGTCAGAAACAATATATTAAAAGCTTCCTCTTGAAAACATTTGTTGATGTATAATACATCGATATCTCTGAGTTGTGCTCCATTTGTTTTACATACTTCTGGCTTGAAGTATCTTCTTTAATTTATTTTTTTATATACAAATGTAAATGCACCATAAATAACGACTATACATAAAGTACAATAAAAAAAATAAAAATAAAACACGTTTTAAATTAATTACATTAATGTGAACACAAAAAGCAAAAGATTTTTCTTCTTCCTCTGCCCTCTTCTGGCCAACGTATGCAATTACAAATACAGAACATTTAAAATAAAGACACACACAAACACACACACACACACAGTACACACACATACACACACAGTACACACAGTACACATACACACACAGACACACACCACACACACACTACACACACCCACACACACTACACACATACACACTACACACACACACACACTACTCACACACACACACACAGAGTACACACACACACAGTACACACAGTACACACACACACAGTACGCACAAATACACACACATACACACACACAATATGCACACTACACACATACACACACACAATACGCACACTACACACACTACACATACACACAACACACACACACACTACACAAACACCACACACAAACCACACAGACACACACACACACACAATACGCACACTACACACACTACACATACACACACTACACACACACACTACACAAACACCACACACAAACCACACAGACACACACACACACAC
>NC_083468.1:2206764-2274264 GCF_030014155.1 Tachysurus vachellii | reverse complement strand
TGTGCGTGCCCATAAAGAGCAAGGGATAATGGGAAAGGAATGTGTGCCGGTGCTGGAGGAGCTCCATGGAGCCTGAACACAAACCGCAACACACAAAAAAGCAGGCACACAAATCAGGCTCTGGGCCCGCACTCATACTCCCTCTCCCCCTCTTGCTTTCTTTCTCTCTTCCTGTGCCGACCTACTGGAGTCGGCTGTTGATGTTGGCCGCTTGCCCCTTTCGGAAGAAGCTTGCACTGTTCCCTCCCTTCGTTCTCCCTCTCTCACAGTCAGTTGCTGGGGTAAATAGTGATGACTTGACGTTGCCTGTGGAAAAAAATCCCAGTGTCCTTTATAGAGCATCTTCTACAACCCCAGATTGTTTCTATACACATGCAAAAAACAACCAAATAACACGCATACAGTACAAACACTAGACTTGACGTAATTTCCATAAAGTGACAGGTAGCATTTAGTCGTGTCCCAAATGTAAAACCTCAGGGACGATGTGTGAGAGACATTTAGACTAGATGCTGTTAATTAGTGGTATAGTAAAGATGCTTGGGAAACAATTCAAAAGAAGTGTGTTTTCTATTCTATATCACAACAGATGCTTCACTCCGTTCCCATGTGATTGTCTTTTTAACATACTACAGTATGTCCACATCTGACCGTTCACTCGCGCTTACTGTATATAAAAGGAAAAATCCAAGCCTGTTAACCACGTAGTCATCGTTGGACGTGAAGACACATTGCCCCTGGCTGTCCCACCACAACTATAACACTCTCAAAAGTGTTGGATGGGTAAGAAGTCACTCTCAGGTGACATATCTCAGGTGTCATCGGGCATCAAGGCAGGATACACCCTGGACGGAGTGCCAACCCATCACAGGGCACACACACACACACTCATTCACTCACGCACTCACACACTACGGACAATTTTCCAGAGACACCAATCAACCTACCATGCATGTCTTTGGACCGGGGGAGGAAACCGGAGTACCCGGAGGAAACCCCCGAGGCACGGGGAGAACATGCAAACTCCACACACACAAGGTGGAGACGGGAATCGAACCCCCAACCCTGGAGGTGTGAGGAGAACGTGCTAACCACTAAGCCACGTTTTTTTTTTTTTTTGGAGCGTTGGTGTATTTGTGATCGCTAAAATTGATTATGCTACTTTCTGTTACAAGTTTTTTTATTCTTGAGAAAGGGTTTATATGATTAATGCACTGGTGCATTATTAAAAAATAACATCTCCCTCCGGCCTGCTTGGCTCTAATCCCTGTACCAGAAAGGCTCTCATTCCAATGAGAGGTCATGCAAAGAACCCAAAAGGTACCGTGCTTCACCACTTCTGTGTTGGCAATCGGTCCTGCGTACGGACACAAGAATCGTGAAAATGCCAAATCCCAAAGAACACGGAGAAAGCCATCATGAAATAATGTTCAAAGAAATTCAGTGTACTTTAATACTGAGCCTCGAGGGCCACTTTGACACGCTTGAGGGAAGAAGAAGGTGAGAAAACTCTTCATCCATCAAACTCGATCGATTCCATTGGCTTAACATTCTGAACGGTTCTAAACAACGAGTCTATGTTAAACGAGATCTCCAGGCTGTAACTAAAACCCGGAGCCGTACACTACGCTGCACGAGTAATCAAATATGTTAGAGTGTCATAATGAAAAAAGCAAAGCAACACTGCCTTAAATCATCTTTAACCTGATCTGACAAGTTTCCTTTCGTCATCTGGAATAATTTTTCTTTTGATTTCTGCTGTTTTGCAAAAGAGACAAAATGAATCTCATAACTACCAGCAGTTTAACGCAGATGCGTATGATCCCAGACTTTAATGGAAATAGAAGATAAGAAGGCTGGTGAGTGAAATACTGAAGCCACAAACTCTCTTGGCATTGCAGAGCAGACTGTGAGGTCTATAGACACGTTTAGAGTCACTCTGGAGTTCCTTTCACCATGTGAACATGATATAATGGTCATATAAATTTTAGGTCTCTCTCTAGCAAGAATATAGAGATAGTTGTCTTTTACTGTAGCATTCATAATATTTTACTGCCTTCCTACACATATTTATATCTTCCTTTTATGTACAGTAGGTTCGAATTGGGATTCGGCTCCATCGTGTATTACTCAAGAAGAAAAAGAAAAGCAAAATCAGGGAACACATACTCAGTTATACTAAATCCTTATGTCTATAATATATATTATTACCATCGTCACCATCGTCCCTGTCATCATCATCATCACCATCAGAATCACACTCACTCACTCTCACAATCTTCTACTGCTTATCCGAACTACCTCGGGTCACGGGGAGCCTGTGCCTATCTCAGGCGTCATCGGGCATCAAGGTAGGATACACCCTGGACGGAGTGCCAACCCATCACAGGGCACACACACACTCTCATTCACTCACACACTCACACACTACGGACAATTTTCCAGAGATTCCAATCAACCTACCATGCATGTCTTTGGACCGGGGGAGGAAACCGGAGTACCCGGAGGAAACCCCCGAGGCACGGGGAGAACATGCAAACTCCACACACACAAGGCAGAGGCGGGAATCGAACCCCCAACCCTGGAGGTGTGAGACGAACGTGCTAACCACTAAGCCACCGTGTCCCCTTCATCAGAATCATGCAGCATCAAAACACTGCATTGGTAATCATACATTATAAAATCCCTCTGCTCTTCCCATAGACATCTGTTCAAAATCAAAACGAATACATAAAAAGCATAACGTTATTTCATCCTTCCTATTGTTCAAACCCAGTGGACCAGAGAGGTTTTTTTTTCTTGGTGAGGAAGCAAAGTTGTAACCTGTATGACCTGCCAGTTGCTGCTCCATTACAAACCACTCACACATCCCCACAATGTCAACACTTTCACTGCAGACGTACACTTCCAAACCTTCACCCACACACACGTATAGAAAAAAATCTAAACATCTCAAGACTAAGCTTCATACCCTTTGTCCCTTCGTATCTTCATCACGTTCAAGATAGAATCTAAAGCAGCAGCCGTGGGGATATAAGTTTAAGAGCTAACCCCAAAACCCACTTGATGGAGACAAAAACATTTGGCTGCAGTAAAGAGTCTTTTTCAGTTTCTGTGCTCTATTCAGGGCTGTGCTCATAGCAGGACACAAAAGACAAAAGCTGCCAGGCTGAGCTTCTCATAGGAAATGTGGGAGGGAGGGAGGGAGGGAGAGAGAGAAGGAGACAGAAGAGAGAGCCAGCTGGGAAAGGCCAATCAGCCAAGTTTAGTCCAACACAGTGACATCAGTAGTAGCACACTGCCATCATGAGTTCTGTCTCTGGCCAACACAAGGTCATATCCAACAGAAATGAAAGCTGGAATCTGTAGACTTTCTTGTAATGTGTTACGACCTACAAGCTGCTTGAGGTGCACAACTTCTTTTTCCTGTGCTTCTCTGGCTTGCTATCCTGAGTGCCACAAGGTCTTACTTGTGCCATCCTGAGCTCTACAAGCTCCTGAAGACTCTCTTTCTCTCATTCATTTTCTACCGCTTATCCGAACTACCTCGGGTCACGGGGAGCCTGTGCCTATCTCAGGCGTCATTGGGCATCAAGGCAGTATACACCCTGGACGGAGTGCCAACCCATCGCAGGGCACACACACACTCTCATTCACTCACGCAATCACACACTACGGACAATTTTCCAGAGATGCCAATCAACCTACCTTGCATGTCTTTGGACCGGGGGAGGAAACCGGAGTACCTGGAGGAAACCCCCGAGGCACGGGGAGAACATGCAAACTCCACACACACAAGGTGGAGGCGGGAATCGAACCCCCAACCCTGGAGGTGTGAGGTGAACGTGCTAACCACTAAGCCACCGTGACCCCCTCCTGAAGACTCATACATCTCTAATAAGTTTAAAAAGCTCCTGAGTTCTAGAAGGTCTGCTAATTAAATGGTTTACCATCCTAAAGTATAAAAGCTAATATCCCTGTGGTCAATAATCCTCTACTTCCACAACCCTCTGACCTACCAGCTGATGTTTTCTTATTCTCCAGCCATCCTTTGACCTACTGTACCACCTTCCACTCCTGCCAATCTTAGACCTATATCACCTATTACTGTGATCCTGAGGTTCACAACTAGCTACTCCTACCATCCTGAGATCTACAGCCTCCTATTCCTGCTACTAAAAACCTTTATACTTTGCCATTTTGAGAACCACGAACTACAACTTCTTCCGCCATCAAGTTTGCAAGCTCCTACACCTCCTATTCTAAGGTCTACAAGCTATGGGTCTGGATGTCATAAGATGATCCACCTCCGATACATATTCCAAAGGACACACCACCCATTCCTTTCATATCAAGATCCACTCTACCACCTACAGTACCCCTGCCAGATCCTATTCTTTCCATCCTAATGTCTAAAACCTGTGCCTGGTCCTCCTGAAGTGAATGAATTCCAACTCCGACTCCTACCCTCCTGATGTCCACACCACCTATTCCTGCTAATCTGAAGCCCAAAATCTCTTATTCTTTCATTTGAAGATCCAAAGATCCTTAGGTTCCTACATCTGCCAACTTGGGTCTACTCTTGCCATCTGATGCCGTCCAGATCTTAGTCCAGAATCCATGAATCCAACAATCTCCTGCCTTTACCACCACATTGAATTCTAAGGCCTTTTCTTTCTTATTCCTTCCATCCTGAGCTTCAGAAATCGTACCTACATTCGCATAGAACTGCTAACTCTCAGAAACACTCATGTGTACCATCACGTTGTGTGATATGACAATGGTGTAAACATACGTTAAGTGTAATAACTGCGACTTATACGATGAAACACCTACAGTTTCATACAAAACCATTCTTTTTATACTTGGTAATGAATTACACAGTTAAACCCTACATCTTTTTAAATCTCTCCTCTCTCACACCTCGTTAAATCTGTCACTTTCTAATATGAGCTCAGATTCAAACAAGCTTCTATGATGGCTTTACAACCTGTGCAATTAGTGTTAAATTCCATACTATGGTGTTTGAATAGCTCTCTCTCTCTCTCTCTCTCTCTCTCTCTCTCTCACTCAATCACACACACACACACACACACACACACACACACACACACACACACACACACAGACATCCTCTCTATCATCCTTCATCTGGCTCATGCGGCTATATGAACCTAATAAAACGGGGCTTATAAAAAGGGGAGATAAAGTGAACAGCAGTGGGTCTTGCCACAGTCTCCAGTTTTATTTCCCCTCATCTCTTTGTCTGCGCTTCTCCAGTATGATGTCTTATTCTCCAATCCCTCATTCCTGGAGCCTGTTAAAAAAAAACTAACAGCATACGGGAATCAGATTTTATACATGTTAATGCGTTTCAATCTCAGTAGGCCTGCTCCTGTAGATCCTATAGTTCACTGTAAAATCAGCTCTATTTATTCATTCATTCATTCATTCATTCATTTTCTACCGCCTATACAAACTACCTCGGGTCATGGGGAGGCGTCTCAGGCGTCATCGAGGCATCAAGGCAGGATACACCCTGGACGGAGTGCCAACCCATCACAGGGCACACACACACACTCTCATTCACTCACGCAATCACACACTACGGACAATTTTCCAGAGATGCCAATCAACCTACCATGCATGTCTTTGGACCGGGGGAGGAAACCGGAGTACCCGGAGGAAACCCCTGAGGCACGGGGAGAACATGCAAACTCTACACACACAAGGCGGAGGTGGGAACCCCCAACCCTGGAGGTGTGAGGCGAACGTGCTAACCACTAAGCCACCGTGACCCCCTAATATCATACAAAAGTTTAATATTAATATTAGACTTATATTTAAATGTGTTTGTATTTATCCCCAATGAACAAGCCTGAGGTGACTGAGGTGACTGAGGTGAGGAAAAACTCCATTAGATGGAAGAGGAAGGAACCTTGAAAGGAACCAGAATCAAAGGGGAACCTCATCCTCATATGGGTGACACTGGAGGGTGTGATTATAAATATACAGTCTGACAAATGTGTATTGATGAGGAGGTTGTTGTCCTCAAAGACCACATAGAGTTGGTAACTTCTCTTTGAATGTCTGAAATCTTCAAACAGAATCCAACTGGAGCCGGAACAATCTCTAGATGCATCAGGATCCTCACAGAGTTGGGCTCTTGTGTCTCAATGAAGGTCTGAAATCTTCATGAAGCCAAACAAGAGCTGGTACAATTTCTAGATGCCTAGGGATGAATAGAAAAAGAGAAGCAAGTGGAAAGGAATTAGCGTAGCTGCTGTTCATGATATTAACCAGCACTAGATAATAATGTCTGACTAAAGAGATATGTCTTTAATCTACATTGATACTGGGAGAGTGTGTCAGAGGAACGTGTAGGAATTTCAGTAACTTTAATTTGTGCTCCAGCCCAAACTTCAATGAGTAATCGGACAGACTAAAATAATCATAAGTTACGTCGTCATTTCAAACACTCGGTTGGAATTTCACTCCAGTTAAGGACGCTGTAGGTTTCCGACTCTTTTGAAATCGTCCTTCTCGCTGTTACCTTTGCACATTTTGACTCGATATCATTCTGGAAAATATTTTTCAGGAGAGAAAAAAGTTTCTTGAAATTTAGCTAACTGTGTTATCGTGGATTTGCTGCCACCTTGAGGTGAAAAGAAAGATTGCACCCTTTGTACATGACATTCTAAAGGCCTGTCGGTCTGTCCTGGTTCGGGTTTAGAACATCCCTGGCGTGGGATTTCCAAAAATATGTACAGGACAGTGAAATGTAAACGGAACATGCTAACATACATGAAGAAAACTAAATTCCTATTACCTCAGTCTGAGTTCGAGGAATGTTTCTACTTACACAAGCTTGTTTCTACACGAGCCCTGAATCACAGTGATTCATGACATAAAACAGACTCTATAACAGAAACGATTACGGGCTTATTGTTAAAGGCTCTTTATTGTGTAATCTGACATGGTGAAGACATTTTATCGTACAACGTGTCATCGATTCCAGCCAAGATTTTATCAGGATCGTGTCGTACAGAGTGATGAGTACGGATCGCAAAAGACCACCGTCTTAAGTATGACTAAACAAAGACGATTATTTAGTGCATGCTGAAGATTTCAGTAAAACCACAATACACACTCACACACACACACACACACACACACACACACTCACTCTGTATGTGCCAAACTAGCAGGACAGTTCTGGACCAGGTCTGTCTCTTTCTCTCTCTCTGCAAGACTTTCCGAAACGCCAGACTACTGGGGCTCCACAGCCAATTAGGAGTGTTTATTTAGGGCGCGGGGGCTCTGAAGCGAAGGGAAACTTTTCATCTGAGTAGCAGTGGAAACATCATGCAGGATTCCCATTCCCTCACACACACACACACACACACACACACACACACACTTGTAAGGCTGGTTTGGCAGCACACTAAGAGACAAGGGGAGATTATTAGATGGGCGGAGGAAAGGACAAAAATGAAGGAGTGATGGAGAGGCCATTTCACAGCAGGATGAACAGAACAGGAAGAAAGATGGCGAAGCAGTGAAACATAATACATTAAAGATCAATACACTGGCTGTGCTGTAGATCGTACGTGAAAGAGTTATAACAGTCCGTATGATGTTATTCACTTGCTCCAGTTAGTAATCACAGTGCGGTTGGATTCTAAAAGCTGATTGGTCAGAAGGCTGCGAATCACTGCACTCTTACTATTCATCGCTATAGTAACAGCTCGTTTACAGGAAACTCTATGGCAGATTTTAATAAAAATCTAAAAAAACCTTATAGTCATTTCCCGTTAGGAGACGTTCACCTAGCGTTTACGGAAGGAGTCTCCAGTGTCAGTACATTGCAGCAGTCAGTAAGAACAAAAGAGTTCACAGTTTACTTCTCTTTAGCATAAAGAGCTGTTTTCTTCAAGAGAGAGAAAAACAGAAATCTAGCTGAAATTACTTACACAAAATCAGGAAGAAACTTTTTTCTGTTATCTTCCGAAACATAAAAAGGTGCGATGTGTTCTTTAATAAATAAAAAATCTCAAGTGCTTCCTTTTTTTTAAATTTTAGTTTGGTTTGACCTTCAAGCACATTTAAACACAACTTTACTTAATGATTGATAAATAAGCTCCAAGGATCCAAAGGTTCAGGGTTTTATTGACGTGAATTAAATGTACACGAGCTATGAGACTGTGGTCACGTGAACAACCAAAGGAACAACCAGGATCGCCATCATCATATCTGCATATATTTGATTTTACACCGTGCCCCTTTGGGGGGCACGGTGGCTTAGTGGTTAGTACGTTCGCCTCACACCTCCAGGGTTGGGGGTTCGATTCCCACCTCCACCTTGTGTGTGTGGAGTTTGCATGTTCTCCCCGTGCCTCGGGGGTTTCCTCCGGGTACTCCGGTTTCCTCCCCCGGTCCAAAGACATGCAAGGTAGGTTGATTGGCATCTCTGGAAAATTGTTCGTAGTGTGTGATTGCGTGAGTGAATGAGAGTGTGTGTGTGTGTGCCCTGTGATGGGTTGGCACTCCGTCCAGGGTGTATCCTGCCTTGATGCCCGATGACGCCTGAGATAGGCACAGGCTCCCTGTGACCCGAGTTAGTTCGGATAAGCGGTAGAAAATGAGTGAGTGAGTGAGTGAGTGGATCCCCTTCCTGATCCACCCTCCCATTTTATCCAGGCTTGAGACCAGGAATCCAACCAGATCCTGCTGCTGGACCACCAGATATATATAATAATATTCAATCATGTCACAAAATCACATGCGGAGGACAAAAACACCTGAATTACACATGAAGAGCAGGAAAATATGAAGTTTGTGTCACTTTTCTCCATCACTTAGAAGAATCCACTTTTTTCTACATAAAACATTTAATCTCTCCTCCAGAAAGACACAACCGAAGAACATGGTTCTGGATTTGATATTTTTATTTGCAATTTTTTTAAATATGCAGAACAGTCAGAGAATGTCTGAGGTTCTTAAGAAGGTTAAGTAGAGCTGAATTTTAGGAGAGAACCTGTGAGTGGCTGACAGACGGAGGACACGAGGAGGCCGAGGAAATCGTTTTGGTGTGTCATTGACTTGTGAAAAGCTCTTTCACACACACTCTTAGAGTCTGTTACTGTTGGCACATCGACACTGACCGCATCGCCTGCCTTGACGCCAAACTATAAACACACACACACACACACACACACACACTCAAGTCCTCTTTCAAAGACCCACATACGAACCACAAAGCTGCTTAATGCTTTCACACACACACACACACACACACACACACACACACACTAGTTTCTGCACACACACCGTTTTTTTCCATTTCAGTTGCAAAAACACTTCCTGGTCCTTAACAAGAACCTAGAGAATTTTCTGATTGGTCAGAAGGTGTTAAGTTTCTATAACAACAACAGTTTGATTTTATTCATTCATTCATTTTCTACCGCTTATCCGAACTACCTCGGGTCACGGGGAGCCTGTGCCTATCTCAGGCGTCATCGGGCATCAAGGCAGGATACACCCTGGACGGAGTGCCAACCCATCACAGGGCACACACACACACACACACTCTCATTCACTCATACACTCACACACTACGGACAATTTTCCAGAGATGCCAATCAACCTACCATGCATGTCTTTGGACCGGGGGAGGAAACCGGAGTACCCGGAGGAAACCCCCGAGGCACGGGGAGAACATGCAAACTCCACACACACAAGGTGTGTGAATCCTGGAGGTGTGAGGCGAATGTACTAACCACTAAGCCACCGTGCCCCCTTGATTTTATTTATTTATTTATTTATTTTTTAATTGAAGCCATAAGAAATGAAATTGTCACCAGATGCCAAATTATTAAAATAATGCCAGTGTCTTCAGTTAAAGTAAACATACTCATGGTTTAAATGATGCAAGCCTTGGTTTGTTACAAGTTTCACTTAAGTTCTGTTTATTATTTTATTTATAGAAAATCCGGTCCGTGTGCTAAACACGCGTCTGACTAAAGTACTTCGTCAGTATAGTTTCATTTATGCAGAATTTCCTCGTATAAATTTACAGAACGGTTTTTAAAACCACCAAAAAAATACTTATTAAAGTCCATGAGAATAAAAACAGAGGTCATGATAATACTTACAAACGTGTCATTTTAGTCAAAAAATATATTGACCCTAGTGTATAAAATTATTTATAATGTTATGAGATTATTAAAAAAACAAAAGATATAACCGGAGATTTTAATAACGTATTTTTTTTTTATCTGGAATCTTAAGTAGCTTTGAGATTAAGAGTCAATAAGGTAAAAGGTTGAGAATTTAATATTTTAAGAAAAATATAAGTATAATATATAATTATATAAGTACAAATATAATAAAAGATTTTGATGTTTTGATGAGTTTTGCTGTTCTGAGAAACATTTGACATTTCGGCTTCTGAAAGAAATAAAAAAAAGAGAGAGAGAGAGAATGTATTATGATTAATCTCCTGTATGGTAGAAATAAAATACTATATAGTGGGTGGGGTTGATTTGAGAGGAGAAAAGAAAAGAAAAGAAATATGAAATGAAAAGTAAAGAAAAGAAAAGAAAAAAGATAATAGTCAAATCAAATTCAATTTCTGTTTTCAAAAATAAAAAATCTAAACAATTTCTGTTTTCTGTTGCCAGACATGGTACACACACACACACACATACACACACACATACACACACACATACACACACACCCCCACATACACACACACACACACACACACACACACACACACACATACACACACACCCCCACATACACACACACACACACACATACACACACACACACCCACATACACACCCACACATACACACACATACACACACACACATATACACACACACCCCCACATACACACACACACACACACACACACACACACACACACACACACACACACACACACACACACACACCCCCACACACACACACACACATATACACACACATATATACACACACACACACACACACACAGTACTAGAAGAAAACATCAGTGGTCATAAAGTGAGCAGTCAGAGCCAGACTCCAATCTGTGAGCTCTAATATTCTACAGTTCAGCTCTTAATTCATGACTCTAATGGACCTGCATGTTTTACTGATCACTGACACATAAAATAAATCTCTCTCGCTTTTTAATGTATTACACACGGCTTCCTGACGGCGTAATCGCTCCCACAGGGCTACAATACAGACTTGCTCTCTGCCTGACGCTCCACTTCAGCTGACTAAAATCGTATCACTTACTTCCATAAATCCCAGAAGATCTTTTTCTCTTCTCCCTCATACACTCGTGTTCATCACAGGGAAGGCCATTGATCACATCCCTAAACCTCAGCTCCTTTTTTGATGCATACTGAAATAAAACTAAATGTTGACTGACATCGTCATCAATCAGAAGCTCATGATAACAACAGCAACAAAACAGCACTTTAACAGTCAGTAAGTTTTAACGAGAAAATCTGCAGCGTAGAAGAGTTCGAGCTTTGTGGTTTCTCAGTAACTTCTTTAATCTCAGGAACTTCATGAGGAAATAAAGAAGATGTAGCGATGAAGAAAAAGCTGTTTATAACTGTTTAATAAATGAATTCATTTCCTGTGTGATTCGTATCATAGCACATGTAACTTCAAACAGATCATTATTGTTAAATTGCTGCAGTGAAAGACGTATAAAGACGTATCTTTCTTTCTTTCTTTCTTTCTTTCTTTCTTTCTTTCCTTCTTTCTTTCTTTCTTTCTTTCTTTCTTTCGTCCTTACCATTCTTTTCTTTTCTTTACTTTCTTTCTTATCATTTCTTTCTTTTTCTTTCTTTCTTATCATTTCTTTCTTTCTTTCTTTCTTTCTTTCTTTCTTTCTTTCTTTCTTTCTTTCGTCCTTACCATTCTTTTCTTTTCTTTCTTTCTTATCATTTCTTTCTTTCTTTCTTACTTTCGTTTTCTTTCTTTCTTTCTTTCTTTCTTTCTTTCTTTCTTTCTTTCTTTCTTTCTTTTTCTTTCCTTCTTTCTTTTCTTTTCTTTCTTTCTTATCATTCCTTTCTTTCTTTCTTTCTTTCTTTCTTTCTTTCTTTCTTTCTTTCTTTCTTTCTTTCTTTCTTTCTTTCTTTCTTTCTTTCACCCTTTTTACTAGTACACTGGTGTCCCAGAGGAATGGAACTGCTGATATATTCATAGAAAAGTATCACATCTAATATTATAGAGAAAAACAGACATAGTGATAAAACACGACAAAGTCCTGAGTGTCTACTTTCATATGAGCTTCATAATAACACCACTGTGGAGTGAGACATAACAGAGACATTGGAGGACAGTGTGAACTGCACGCAGAAAACAGTTTGAATAACTTTATTGCAGCTTCTGTGTCTCTATAAATGTACCTCGTTCCTAATCACATGTATCTCTCCAAACTTCTATAGTTTTAGTAGAAGCTTTGAATCTTTGGACATCATCACCACATTTTGTATCCGTGTGTTCGTGTCTCGTAGAATACGCCTGAGGTTTTGGCCTGTTTTGATCGTGTGTGTGTGTGTGTGTGTGTGTGTGTGTCTGGCCTGAGGCTTGTATTATGGTTGTGGTCTGGCAGGCATTCTCTCTCTCCTCATTTGTAAACACACACCTCCTCCATCACGGTCATCAGAGAGCCTCAGTCCTCACGTCAGGAAGCTCTGACCTCATCACATCCCCGACAGCGACATGGGAGAGGACGGATACAGAGAGACGGACAGGAAAGAACAGAAAACAAGCTACGCGGAGACGCCAGTGATGAATTACGATCTGCTGCCTGTCTCGTGAGTCAGGGAGAAGGTGAACGCTCTGATTAGAGAGTCTTACAGTAAAGAAAGAATTCTCACAGGCCTTTTCTTTACAGTAAAGAAAGAACTCTTGCTCTGGAATTAATGTCATGTTTCCCAGGGGAAAGAAATTGAAATAATATATGAATTATTTAGAATTATAACCTGATGTCCATCTGAACGTTTCTGATTCAGTGAAAGGTTCTTATGCAGTCTGTAAATATTTCAGCAATTTAAAGTTAAGCTTTTGAATTCTTTAACGTCCAACATATTTACAATGTCTATCATGTCTTTACATTACATGACATTTATCATGATAACGTTTTTGAAGGAAAGATCGCTGGACCAGATTGCTTACTATAATAAAATCTTTAACTTTCGTTTGATGGGGGATTTATCTTTCGTTTGATGGGGGATTGGCACGGTGGCTTAGTGGTTAGTACGTTCGCCTCACACCTCCAGGGTTGGGGGTTCGATTCCTGCCTCCACCTTGTGTGTGTGGAGTTTGCATGTTCTCCCTGTGCCTCGGGGGTTTCCTCCGGGTACTCCGGTTTCCTCCCCCGGTCCAAAGACATGCATGGTAGGTTGATTGGCATCTCTGGAAGATTGTCCGTAGCATGTGATTGCGTGAGTGAATGAGAGTGTGTGTGTGTGTGTGCCCTGTGATGGGTTGGCACTCCGTCAGGTTGTATCCTGCCTTGATGCCCGATGATGCCTGAGATAGGCACAGGCTCCCCGTGACCCGAGGTAGTTCGGATAAGTGGTACAAGATGAGTGAGTGAGAGAGAGGGATCAAAATTGAACATTTTTTATTGTTTATTTTTAGTGAGTATGCTCATTTGATTCACAAATAGGAGTCGACTCTTTTGTTCTTTTTGCCTACCTATTGCTTAAACTGAAGGCCTACTTTACCTAGTAAATTAAAGTTTAAACAGCATTTAGTAAGGAAAAGGAAAACAAAACAAAACAAACAAACAAAAAACCACCGCTAACTCTACAAAATACACATAAAAGGACTGATTCGAACCGAATTGATTCATCTACTTTAACAAGCTGAACAGAGTCGGCTCTCAGTAATCACCTGGAAGAACCGACTCAAAGAGTCGACTCTTTTGCGAATGACACATCATTCGTTTATACCTCAGGGATCCTCTGTTTCTTTTATTCTGCAGAGTTTATCACAACACTTCTCCTCAAGGGAAATTCAGCTCAGGTATCAAACCCTGATTACCGTCATTATTCAACACCCAAACCTATAAACATAAAAAGGGCAAAAGAATCATACACAACATAACCTACAGTAAAAAAAACAACACTGTGCACTAAACATGAATGCTTTTCTAAACGTTCATGGATTTACTAGAATGACTCTGCTGCCGTCTAGTGGCCAAGAAGAAAACCACGCAATATGACGAGTCGGTTTGTTGACATCTCCACAGCAACGGCTCATTTACATGTTCTTTAGCAAAGGAACCAACCTGAGAAAGAAAAGAATCGGGTTTTCATCCCACCATGACCTCTTCAATCTTCTCGAGGTATGGTTGAATTCATCTGACGCACAGATTAATCAGATTAAATGATTAGATAATAAACATGGGTCTTATATTTCACGTATATCTCACATGCTCATTTAGAATACACAGTGAAAACCAGGCCAAGTTTTTTACGAACCTTCTGTATTTGTCGGTTTTATCGCAATCTTTAAACTAGGATACTGTACAACGTATATAGAGAAGGTTTATATTTAATATTTATCAGTTATCATTGCAATTATTATTGTTATTATTATTCCGTGTGTAGAGGTAGCCGAGCTGAAGGTGTCGAGGTTCTCTTTGGGAGTGACGAGATCGGACAGGATTAGGAACGAGTACATCAGAGGGACAGGTCATGTTGGACGTTTGGGGGACAAAGTTACAGTAGGGAGACCAGATTAAGATGGTTTGGACATGTTCAGAGGAGGGAGAGTGAGTATACTGTATTGGTAGGAGAATGTTGGACATGGAGCTGCCAGGCAGGAGGCAAAGAAGAAGGCCAAAGAGAAGGTATACGGATGTAATTAATGAGGATAGGAAGCTAGTGGGTGCAAGTGTTGAGGATGCAGAAGATAGGGATAGGTGGAGAGAGATGATTCGCTGTGGAGACCACTGAAGGGAAAAGCCGAAAGAAGAAGAAGAAGGTTATTCTGTGTGTCTAATTGCTCTCTTTTAGGGCAAAAACAAACCCCAGTACGTTTAGCAGAAAGCAGTTTGTTATATCAGCCTGATAACATCATCTTACAGTGAAGCGTGATGGTGATAGCATCTCGGTTGCTTCTCTGACTAAACTCATACTCATGCAGTTAAATGGAAATGGAAATACTTCAAGGCACATGTTTTTCTATCGGACTTAATTTATTTTTTTATGTATTAGAGCTGAATGATTTACAGGACTATAAATAGTAAAACACAGGATTTTTATTTTCCTATAAGATTTCTATCACATTTCGCTTTTCCTCTTTATTTTCTGCTTTATTTTATTTTGTACTCGGTCGTATTTAATTGCGTTTTTGTTTTCAGAGACGCACAGCTGAAGAGTATGGAGTTGTCCATAAGCAACACTGAGAAGTACATGGGTCAGTTCTGCACACTGCTCGCTTCATACACGCGTAAAACCGCTAAACTGAGAGATAAAGCCGACTCGCTCGTCCAGCAGATGCAGGAATACGCCAGCACCGAAGGCCCCGAGTTCAGAATCTGCCTGAAGAACTTGTCCGAAGATTTGGCCATGGTGCAAGATTACAGACAGGCTGAAGTGAGAGGAAATGAAATTTCTACTGTCCAGTATCTGAAGCCACTACAGAAAATATATTAATATTAAAATGAATATAGGAGAATATAGAATTTCCAGAACACATGCCAATAGAATATTGATATAGCATATAGAAATGATATAAAAATTATATGTCGTGATTAAGGGGGCACGGTGGCTTAGTGGTTATCACGTTCGCCTCACACCTCCAGTTTCGGGGGTTCGATTCCCGCCTCCACCTTGTGTGTGTGGAGTTTGCATGTTCTCCCCGTGCCTCGGGGGTTTCCTCCGGGTACTCCGGTTTCCTCCCCCGGTCCAAAGACATGCATGGTAGGTTGATTGGCATCTCTGGAAAATTGTCCATAGTGTGTGATTGTGTGAGTGAATGAGAGTGTGTGTGTGTGCCCTGTGATGGGTTGGCACTCCGTCCAGGGTGTATCCTGCCTTGATGCCCGATGACGCCTGAGATAGGCACAGGCTCCCCGTGACCCGAGGTAGTTCGGATAAGCGGTAGAAGATGAGTGAATGAATGTCGTGAATAAAAACCTATATGATGTAGGAATATATAACTTTTAAATATATATTTATTTTTATACTTAATTAAATGTTGTTTTTTTTAACTACAGTCATGCAAATACAGTATTAAATATCTCTCTCACTCACTCATCTTCTACCGCTTATCCGAACTACCTCGGGTCACAGGGAGCCTGTGCCTATCTCAGGCGTCATCGGGCATCAAGGCAGGATACACCCTGGACGGAGTGCCAACCCATCACAGGGCACACACACACACTCTCATTCACTCACACAATCACACACTACGGACAATTTTCAAGAGATGCCAATCAACCTACCATGCATGTCTTTGGACCGGGGGAGGAAACCGGAGTACCCGGAGGAAACCCCCGAGGCACGGGGAGAACATGCAAACTCCACACACACAAGGTGGAGGCGGGAATCGAACCCCAACCCTGAAGGTGTGAGGCGAACGTGCTAACCACTAAGCCATCGTGCCCCCCATATTAAATATTTAATTTATTCAATAATAAATACATACAGTAAAAAAAAAATGGCCATTTTTAAATATTTGAAAATATACCAAAGAATAGTAATTGCTTGTTCTTGTGTGCCTGACGTTGTGTCTTTGTAGGTTGAGAGGCTGGAAACACGTGTCGTCTCCCCTTTAAAGGCTTACGGCAATATTGTGAAAACTAAACGAGTGAGTTAAATATCTGAAGTTTATTTATTACATTGACTACAAGCACTTGAGGATTGTTGGATATCTTTCAGTACAGTACACTGCCATGCATAAGTATTCACCCCCTCATCTTTTCCATGTTATGTAATATTTATAGAAGTTTGGGGAGCCGTAAGTTTGTAGCTTGGAAAAGTTCTCTACTCTCCCTTGGGGATAAAGCAGTACGTACAGTGGAAACTGGTTCACTCTTCATCTTACTCTGAAACATGGTGCTGGTAGCATAATGTGGACACTTAGAAGTTTTGTTTAACCAAATCCTGACTGACACTTTCCCAGAACAAACTCTGTGGTTTTTCAGAAACAGGTGTATTTTACGGTGGCCGAGAAGTGCAAAACAAATCCGAAAACAAATGAACAAATTCCAAAACACATTAACAAATCCGAAAACACAACGACATTTCAGACAACCCGGAAGCGGTTGTTATAGTTTGTGATTGGACAAGACACCTGTCACTCAAGGTATACATGAAGTTCAACAGTCTGCTGCAGGGAAAAGTTGGAATGGATGGATGGAATGGATTACTGTGGATTAATTCTGTTATTTTCTTATATTTAAACGGAGAACTTTACACATTACACATATGATTCCATACCTGTATATCTTGAGTGACAGGTGTCTTGTCCAATGATTGGTAAGTTTTCAAGAAAAAAAAAAAAAAATGATACACTACCGTTTCTGGGTTGTCTGACTTGTCGTTGTGTTTTCGGATTTGTTAATTTGTTTTGGGATTTGTTAATGTGTTTTCGGATTTGTTAATTTGTTTTCGGATTTGTTAATGTGTTTTCGGATTTGTTAATGTGTTTTCGGATTTGTTAATTTGTTTTCGAGTTTGTTAATGTGTTTTCGGATTTGTTAATTTGTTTTCGGATTTGTTAATGTGTTTTCGGATTTGTTAATGTGTTTTCGGATTTGTTAATGTGTTTTCGGATTTGTTCATTTGTTTTCGGATTTGTTAATTGTTTTTGCACTTTTCGGCCACCGTAGTATTTATATAACACTTTAACTGCACAAAGCTGGACTCCATTTGACTTCTGATGAAATTCCAATTAAATTGATTTCAATTTAATTTTAATTGTATTGGACTTTTAACAATAAAAAATGTCTCAAAAGCAGCTTTACAGAATATAAAATGCTTATGTAAATGTATAGAAATGTGTCCACGTTACTAATGAGCAAGCCTGAGGTATAAAAACTAAGGTATAAAAACTCCCTTAGAAGGTATGAGGAAGAAACATTGAGAGGAACCAGATTCAAAAGGGAACCTCATCCTCATTTGGGTGACACCAGAGATTGTGATTATAAATGATCTCCTTTCTACAATCATATACAGTCATTTGGAGCTCCTGAGCAACTCAAAATTTAGCTCATCATACAGTATGAGTTGATTATAGATTCAACACCGACTCGTTAGTCCCGAAGCCTTCAAATACATAGCGATGGAGATCCAGCATATGTAGAATGCTATTTTGTGGATTGATTAAGAGGATGTTCTCATGGGGATAGCAACTTATCTTCGAATGTCCAAAATCTTCATGAAGTGGAATCCAACTGGAGATCTCCAGATGCCTCAGGATCCTCTGGGCTTGGTCTCTTCTCTTTGAGGTTCTAAATCGGTCCCAATTTGTAACATCTGCATGTTTTTGATTTCCAGGCAGACTTGAAGAGGTTTAGTGTGGATCGTAACAGAGAGATAAAAGAGCTACAGAGGTTGGAAAAGATCCGTCTGAAGAACCCAGCAGACAGACAGGGCATCGTATCCTTCTCGAACAGACGCTAGATACTTTAATACAGACAGCTTGATAGCATTTATGTTTTTTCTTTAACACTATGTTTATTCTCCTTAATCCGTACAATCAGTCGCAGGTAAACAAGTTATGGGACATAATTTTAGTATTTAATAATCTTTTCACAATTACATCCATGGAAATTTCTACATACACACCAAAAAGCCAAAAAGTATTTGCTCCTCTTTTGATTTCTTCCAGTTCCTCATATTTGTCAAACTGAATGACTTTAGATCCTCGTACAAAATCTAATATAGGGCAAGAAGAACAGGAGAAAAAAAAATCATATCATTTAGTGAAGGTAATAGGTTATGACTGTAGTATCAGTATCACTGCTGAGAAAAGTAATTGTCCATCTAAACTTAATAACCGGTTGCACCACCTTTAGCAGCAACACCTGCAACCGAATCCCTCCGATAACTTGGGATCACATTAGATTCGATTAATTCTGCCCAGGCTGAAACAAACGTGCAGAAAGCGAGCAGCAACGCCAACAGGAGCTCCAGGCAAATGGAGGAAACCATCATTGACTTCCAGAGACAGAAACTATGCGATGTAAAGGTCAGTCAAGTTGTCCCCAGAACAACGTGCACAAAAAGATCAGCTCCGTCATCCGAGTTACACGATTACCTCATTCAAAATAAAAAAAATCTTATTTCAGAGGATCTTCACCGAATTCATCATGGTGGAGATGCTGTTCCATGCCAAAGCTCTGGAGGTTTATACACACACCTTCAACAACCTGGAAACTATGGACATTGACAAAGATCTAGAGGTGAAATAGAAGTGTTGTTTTAGATAGATAGATAGATAGATAGATAGATAGATAGATAGATAGATAGATAGATAGATAGATAGATAGATAGGTAGATAGATAGATAGATAGATAATTTAGTTAGTTAGATAGATAAAAGGACAGACAGAATGCATGATATATGGAAGGAGGCACGGATGGATGGATGGATGGATGGATGGATGGATTGTTGGATGGATGGATCTATAGACAACAGCATAGATGGATGGATGGATGGATGGGTAGGTGGATGGTTAGATAAGTGGACAGATAGATTAAATAATATATGAAAGAAAGAAAGGAAGGAAGGAAGGAATGAAGGAAAGAAGGAAGGAAGATTGATTGCTCATTGCAACATTGCTCTAATACAACAGCATAAAACAGAAAGACAAATAATTGAAAGAATCAAATGAGATCATTTTACTGAGATTGAATAAACATCACCTTTAAGTTCAGAGCTGATGTGCAGCTTTCTTTTCTTTGTGGCTTGCAGGAAGCACAACATCAGCAGATCGTTAATTAAATTAAACCTCAGAGTGCAAAAGCAAACAATTGATTTTTTTGTTAACCGGTTGGTTCCCTGTTATTAATGCTTATTGTTACATGGTTAAATTATCTACAGCATTAGAAACATCGATGTAGCAACGTGATAAAGATGATGATGATCTTTAGATGCTTCTTTAAGTAATCGATAACTGTTTCATTTTCATTTTTGCTCCAGTGATTAATGTTAAATGTCATCATATATTATACCACACCTTCCAGTTTTGAGCATGGTATTAGGTTATTGTGTCACTAAATCAAAGGACCAATCATATTTCAATATGCAAATGATTTATCTTCAATTTGTTTAGCAGGAAAATCGGAGAACGTGATCGAGGGAGGGGTTTATTTCATATGCAGAGCTTTTTAATTTGTAGATATTTTCGATCTGCTGATGAAGTGTAGACATTTTTGATCTGCTGTCTGTTTTGTCAAAAAAAAAAAAAAAAAAAAGAATATTGCATATTGAATATTGAATACTGAATTTTTTTTATCTCAATTTGTTCTCCAGTTTTTCAGGAATCAAATCCAGATTTCTGCTCCTCTTCTGGAAAACTCTGCTCTTATCGCCAGTCTTCCTCAATACCTGAGTCCAACTCCGTCTCCGCGCTACACGCTGACGCACCAGCCGAGCCTCTCCAACTCCACCCGCATCTCGGAGCAGCCCAAAAAGGTTCGTGAACTTAAGTAAATGTAGATAAAGGTGAAACATCATGACTTATGACTGCTTTCTATAATAAATGTGGACGAGCACACCTTAAGGTTTGTACATGGTCTTACAATTCGATATCTCTGCAGGGTTCCTCAAGGGTTCTCAGAAAAATTCTGAAGAAATGATCACTCCTAAAAATAAACATGTTGGAAAAGGTTCCTCAGAGCAGCGACTTAACTAAAAAGGGGTTTTCACACTGATGCCATAGAAGAACCATTTTTGGTTTTCTATGGAAGGACCTTTTAGTAAATGTTTGTTAATAAAAGAACCCATTTTCTTAGTGCCATGAAGTTTAGTGTCATGTATCTAAAACATTTGTATAGTCTAAAAAACTCATTAGAAAGAATCATTTGTGCAATGGAAACTTTTTAAAATGGATGTCAATGGAAGGTTCTTTATATGTTCTTCATATGTTCTTCATATGTTCTTCATAGTTTCCTAAAACATTCCATAACGAATGATTTGTTCCTTGATTTGTTCCTGAGTTATTTTTAAAGCTTTCCACCAAAAATGCCCTTCCACATGATAATATACGATATGACATTTTTTTTTATTTTTATTTCTTGCTAGAACCATTAATTAAAAGCTGCTTTCAAAAACCAACCCAAAAAAAGGTTCTTATATGGCATCACTGTAAAGAACTGACCAAATACATATCTTATTTTCACCTGGTTTGAGTGTAAATAATAGATTTTCATTCATAATTGACAAAGCACTGTGAATTCTCCATTCTGATTGGCTGATTCGTTTTTCATCGAAAAAAAGTCATGTGCTGTTATTGAATTATTTTAAATTAAAAATGGTATAAAAGGAAAATATGGCAAACCTGTAGTTTTAGGTGAGTCGAATGGTTTTCTGGTATGATGTACGATGATGTTTTCCGTTTGGCGGTCTCGCTTCTTCAGGCTCTGAGCAGAAAATTCCATAGACAGCAGGAGATAGATGAGGAGGAGGAAGAAGAGGAGGAGGAAGAGGAGGAGAGCTATGAATCGGAGGAAGACACGGAGCAGCCACAGACTTTCCGCCAATCCTACTCTGCTCAGTACACCACAACTCTCAGACAGAAATGAGAAATATATATATATACGTATATATTTATTTATATTTATTGGTCATGTGATACGGAGCACAATTTATAGATTTTGTAAATGATCTCAATTGGAAGAAAAACTAAATGTATAGCGCTGTTCACCTTGTACAACAATCTAATAATTCAGAACAAAAAATTAAAAAATAAAAATAAAAATAAATTATATATATAATATATATATTTATATATATATAAATAAACCTCACCAGATTAATAAAAAAATATAAAATATAGAATAGACTCCCTATAGAATATAGATTGTAAATAATAAACACGATAAACGTACTGTCCAATAGACCAATTAGTCATTTGGATTCTGTGACGATGTCAATAAATCTTTTTTTTTTTAATGATTAAAAGAAAAAGATTTTGGTTCTGTAAATGACCCAAAGTCAACAACTAGAGTGTGTTTTTTTGGGTGAATGTGAACGTCTGAGTCAGGAGAGGGCACCAAAGTTTATGAGAAACAGTTTGTTGTGATCTACTTCACCCTCTAAATTCTCCACCCTTAACAATAAAAATAATAAAGGAGGTGAAATGAACATCTTTGTGGAAAGACTTTAAGGCTTACAGCTGAGTAAGTGTAAGTGTGAGTAATTTAATAACAAAATGACTAATGACCAAATGGACAAAAACAACTTCTTGACATTCTTTATGATTTCTTTATGATTTTGGAAATTGAAGCAAGTTTTTACCTTAAAAACACAAGAGAAATGTTCATATCCTATTTTTGACAGAAAATTGGATATGAATTGGATATAAATGGCAGTTAAAGCAATACATAATTTGCAATAAACCTTTGACTTGTGTTGTATATGGACTATATTTCCGGTACAGTGGCGTAGCAGGTATCTGTGTTCCTCCAGAGTTCCTGATCTGATCCTGAGCTCAGTTTACTCCCAATATGTAGTTTCAGGTTTTCTCCATCATGCATCATGTTAGTTCCTTTACAGTTCTCACATTGCTAGTGGGTGGACTGTTGATTCTCCTGGGAAGATACAACACAATCTAAACCAGGATAATGAAGGATACTGAAGATGAACGAATCCAGGAAGTAACATCTGTGTGCTTCAGTAATAGGTTTCCATGTAAACAGACTCAAAACACAATAGAGGCTCTATTCATTTGTTTGATTCTGTTCTTCTTGTGGGGGGGCACGGTGGCTTAGTGGTTAGCACGTTCGCCTCACACCTCCAGGGTTGGGGGTTCGATTCCCGCCTCCACCTTGTGTGTGTGGAGTTTGCATGTTCTCCCCGTGCCTCGGGGGTTTCCTCCGGGTACTCCGGTTTCCTCCCCCGGTCCAAAGACATGCATGGTAGGTTGATTGGCATCTCTGGAAAATTGTCCGTAGTGTGTGAGTGAATGAGAGTGTGTGTGTGTGTGTGTGTGTGCCCTGTAATGGGTTGGCACTCCGTCCAGGGTGTATCCTGCCTTGATGCCCGATGACACCTGAGATAGGCACAGGCTCCCCGTGACCTGAGTGAGTGAGTGTGTGTGGGTGTGTGTTCTTCTTGCTGATATGACAGAAAATACTTCTTTTCCATTTCATCCCATGAGCATAAAAATGTTTTATTCTCTCAACAGCACAACATTATTCACATCCTGGAGAAATGTTGTCTAATTTTTACTGTGTACTGCAACAGCTATATATGGTTGAAATGACAATAAAAGCCTCTTGACTTGACTCTTGACTTGATCTTCATCAAAAAAGGAACTGGGCAGGATGTCCAATCAAAGGACAGCCTGCTTGAGCACACGTCCAATCAAAAGAGCCAGAAGATGCAGGGTGTTGTGTGAGTCTGTGTAATGTCATGTCACAAGTGCAAGCTCGGTTGCATCACAGAAGGGCGTCATTACTTACGGTGGCACGTTATAGCCTCAGAGCGGATTTGTGTAATGTAATCATGTAACCACGACATTCTCGCTCGACAGCTCTTCTCTTCGTCCTTTCTTGCACCCTTCATGTAGACATGATGAATTCCTCACACGGTCTGAAAACGATCAATTAAAGAGCGGTCACGTCTGAACGGGTCGAGCCGGTGACGCATCTGTTCACACTCACGGTGATGAAGAGACGTGGTGATGTGTGCGGCCATTGTGTCCTCTAACACACGCTCGTCCATGACACCACGGGTAAAGGGAGGAGGGAGGGAGGGAGAGAGGAGAAAGGACGGGAATGATGTTGGAATCTTCTGGACAATCTCCACCATTAGATTCCGAGTCAGGATACCAATACAGATGCAGTCATAAAAACGATTCTTTATGTTTCTTAAAATTGGATTTTGATTTGTTTTAACAAATGTATTCAACGGCATGTTTTATACCAATATCGAAAAAAGGGACACACACACACACACACACACATACCATAGCAGCACAACCCTAACAATCCTAGCTTATTATCCGGATTAGATTCATCATAAACAATAAAAAAAACTTCAAAATAAGGATTGAAACGTTGAATATCGACAATTAATTAATTTCCTTTCAACGTGCCGTAAATCTGCTCAGAAGAACAAGAATCTGTCCTTCATGAAGCTGTAGACTTCACACCGTTGGTCCCCAAAAAGACCTCAGGTGTAATAAAGGATTCATTTTTGTAGCTTAGCTTTAACCTTTTGCAGCATATTTTATTTTAACATTCATTCATTCATTCATTCATTCATTCATTCATTCAATTTCTACCGCTTATCCGAACTACCTCGGGTCACGGGAAGCCTGTGCCTATCTCAGGCGTCATCGGGCATCAAGGCAGGATACACCCTGGACGGAGTGCCAACCCATCACAGGGCACACACACACACACACACACACTCATTCACTCACGCAATCACACACTACGGACAATTTTCCAGAGATGCCAATCAACCTACCATGCATGTCTTTGGACCGGGGGAGGAAACCGGAGTACCCGGAGGAAACCCCCGAGGCACGGGGAGAACATGCAAACTCCACACACACAAGGTGGAGGCGGGAATCGAACCCCCAACCCTGGAGGTGTGAGGCGAACGTGCTAACCACTAAGCCAACGTGCCCCCCAATTAAATTCAATTTATTCTATTAATCAAACAGTACACTAGGTTGTGTTTATTAAAAATGTTTCTGTTATTATGTTATACACTATGTAGTGATCATGTGTAGTGGAGAAGAAGACATTAACCTGACTCTCGATTCATGCACGAGTTAAAGATGTTCGAGTAAAAATCAGCGAAAATAAAAATATTACTTTAGATTAATAAATTTAAAAAGAAGCCCCTTATAACAATGACGCTAAATTGTGAAAACTGTGGAATGTTTTATAAAGTAACTCCACACACATCCTACACAACCATCTGAATCGAAGCAGTATCTTTCAAGCCTACTGCAACCTGTGTGTATCCGCCGATCGATTTTCCCTTCCCTAGTGTGGAATAAGAGGAAAAATGGTGTTTGTTAGATTTGTGATGATAAAAAATTCATCTCCATTAAAGCAGGTTATGGTTCCAGATTGACTCCATGAGCTCTAGTGCAAAGTTCTCAAACAATAGATAACTTTTTAAGTGAGCTCTTAGAGGTTTTAGTGAGAATATGGGAAAGGAAAAGTGGTGTATAGGCAGACACACACACGTACACACACACACACACACACGTACACACACGTACACACACGTACACACACACACACACACACACATATGCCTACACACACACACGTACACACACATATGCCTACACACACACACGTACACACACACGTACACACGCACAACACACATGTACACACACACACGTGCACACACATGAACACACACGTACACACACATACACGCACACACAAACACATACACACACATACACACACACGTACACACACACACGCACATACACACACACACACACGTACACACACACACACATACACACACGCACGTACACACACACAAGCACACACGTACACACACACACACACGTACACACACACGTGCACACACACATGAACACACAAGTACACACACGTACACACACATACACGCACACACAAACACATACACACACATACACACACACATACACACACACACTCGCACGTACACACACGTGCACACACACACACGTACACACACGTACACACACAGGCACACACACACACACACACATACACACACACTAGAGGTGTGAAAAACATCTGGAGACAGAACATCAGATAAAAAGATAGAGAAAGAAAGAGTATGAGAGAGCAGGAGAGAGAGAAACAGACAGAAAGAGTGGAATAGAGATACCAAGCCAGAGAGCGAGAGAGAGAGAGAGAGAGAGAGAGAGAGAGAGAGAGAGAGAGAGAGAGAGAGAGAGAGAGAGAGAGGAAAATTCATCATTGTAAGTGCACAGATTGTGGAAATGAATCTGGGGGAGCAGTCAAAGAAAGGAGACAGAGAGACTGAGAGAGAGAGAGAGAGAGAGAGAGAGAGAGAGAGAGAGAGAGAGAGAGAGAGAGAGAGAGATTAATGGAAATGATTGAGAAGATTGTGTTTTTGTATGCAGGTGAAGGTCATTTGATGCTAAACAGGAGTCATATGGAAGAGAATCTTTACAGTGCCATTAAGACTGGGTTCTTTCTCTCTTTCTCTATCTCTCTCACACACACACACAATCACACACACACAAACACACAAACACAACAGTCCCTATACATCCCATACCTCATACATTAATTGATGAACGCAGGTGTAGGAAAACAGGCACATCGGATATCTAATCACAAATTTTGTTCATAAAGGGTGCCGATATTTCTGGAGCTTCCTTCCTCTTTCTGAATTTCAGTCTCTGCTAATTAGTCGTATTGAGAAAACACCGCTGTCACAAATATATCGTTATATATACACATAACAGAGAGGGGTGCACAAATTTTTGCAATCAGTAAGGATCTCCGTATGAAAGAAGAGGAAGAGGAGAGTAACTGCAGCTCATTGGTTATTTATGGCTGTGTATGGCACAGGTCTCTCCTTTGGGCTCCAGACCTACTGATGAGATGGACTCAGAAAGCACACACACAAACACACACACACACACACACACACACACCCCCACACACACACACACACAATGAAGCTCATATTGAACAGATTATTACACTCTCAATGCCCTGGAGAGAAACAGACACAGGAGAAAAGGAGCAAACAAAAGACAGAGTGAAGTGGTGAAGAAGGGAAATGAGGTGAAAGGTCATCTGAAGAGACGATCTCAATATTTTCCTCGTATCCATTTCCAAGGTTGCTTTTCTTAGCATGTGCATGAGCTCCTCTCTGGTCCGGGGTGTCGGATTACACAGAACCACATGATGGTTTTATCCACAAACTTTTAATCAAACTGGTTGATTTAAGGGGGCACGGTGGCTTAGTGGTTAGCACGTTCTCCTCACACCTCCAGGCTTGGGGGTTCGATTCCCGCCTCCGCCTTGTGTGTGTGGAGTTTGCATGTTCTCCCCGTGCCTCGGGGGTTTCCTCCGGGTACTCTGGTTTCCTCCCCCGGTCCAAAGACATGCATGGTAGGTTGATTGGCATCTCTGGAAAATTGTCCCTAGTGTGTGATTGCGTGAGTGAATGAGAGTGTGTGTGTGTGCCCTGCGATGGGTTGGCACTCTGTCCAGGGTGTATCCTGCCTTGATGCCCGATGACGCCTGAGATAGGCACAGAGGTAGTTCGGATAAGCGGTAGAAAATGAGTGAGTGAGAGTGAGAGAGCGGTTGATTTAAAACCATATCATATTCATATCTCATTCATATTCATGAGGCATTTGCAATGAGTATAAATCTCCTGCTACAGTGATTAAAACAAAACAAAACTCATATCCTACATACTTTGCTCTTGAGTTTGTGTTCATTTATGTTTAAAGAGACTCACTAATGTGATAAAAAGAATCATTCATTCATTCATTCATTCATTCATTCATCTCCTACCGCTTATCCGAACTACCTTAGGTCACGGGGAGCCTGTGCCTATCTCAGGCGTCATTGGGCATCAAGGCAGGATACACCCTGGACGGAGTGCCAACCCATCACAGGGCACACACACACTCATTCACTCACACAATCACACACTACAGACAATTTTCCAGAGATGCCAATCAACCTACCATGCATGTCTTTGGACCGGGGGAGGAAACCGGAGTACCCGGAGGAAACCCCCGAGGCACGGGGAGAACATGCAAACTCCACACACACAAGGTGGAGGTGGGAATCGAACCCCCAACCCTGGAGGTGTGAGGCGAACGTGCTAACCACTAAGCCACCATGCCCCCCTAAAAAGAATCAAATATTTCTATTTCTTATAAAAATACAAAATGTGAGCGAATGTGGTCCAAAAAATGTATATTAAATGAAGAAAATGGCGAGCTACTGGAATTTTACTGTCTTTTCGATTCATTTTTATAATGATTCAGTTTCAAAAATGATTCCAAACGATTCATCTTCGCAACGAGTCGGCTCAGTGAAGGTCTCCCTTCAGCTCGAGCTAATCCATAGATATCACACGATCGATGAAGTCTAATTAACGCTGAAAATAAAGAGCTACGGTATAAATTAGTCTATGTAGACTTTTAATACGTATTCTAGAATGTAATTAAGAATGTGGAAGATTTTCAAGATTGATAGAACAGCACTGGTTAAAAAGATCCAGAAAGATCTCGTGTGATCTGAACAGCTCGCTAGCACACGTTCACTTACACTCGATTAAACAACGAAGGATTTTATTTAATGCTACTTTTTCCAGATCTAGAAAAATCATCCAATTGGTGAAATATTCTGGAAGCTGTTGGAATTTTTATTTTTTTTTAATTATTGAACATTTTTGTAAACAAACAGTTCAGAAATGACGCCTAGGAATATTTTGTTTTTGCTATAAAACATCAAAAATATAGAATTCTGCATTTTGCTAACCAGAACGGTTTGTGTATTTAAAACGACACGTTAAATTCTCCACTTAAGGAGAATTTCTAAGAAGAGAAA
This sequence comes from Tachysurus vachellii, assembly GCF_030014155.1. Classification (NCBI taxonomy): domain Eukaryota; kingdom Metazoa; phylum Chordata; class Actinopteri; order Siluriformes; family Bagridae; genus Tachysurus; species Tachysurus vachellii. The sequence goes on along the minus strand of NC_083468.1, from coordinate 2,245,478 downwards.
GGTAATGATCGGTAGTTACAGCAAAAGGCATTTATTAGTGTTTTTGTACGGCGCATTTCCCAGAATGCACTTCTGCATCACTCCTCATCTAACGGAATGCTAATGCACGATCGAGGCCATTCACCGTTAATGAGTTCCTGCGAGTGAATAATGATCTGCTTTACGAACCACCGATGCGAAGGATTGTGTGCAGGAAGGCAAAAAAAAAGAGACGAATGCTGGAATTCGTGCTTCTTTTATTAATTTAAAGTATTTTAATAGAAGAAAACAGAAGTATGTATTAATGATCAGGATGTGAATAATAAGGAAAATCAAAACAAAGGGAAATTATTTCAATAAAAGGAAGTAAATACGGAGACAATCGTTTACACGTGATGAGGGAGATAATCCTGTTTCAAGGTCTTATAAAGTTTCAAGAAAACACACAAAAAAAAAAAAAAGAATAAAAACGAATTTTAAAAAACAGAAATTATCCAAATATAACACAGATTAAAAAAAGTCACAAATGCATCAAAGATAATCAAAAAGAATCTTTTTAGTCCGTTTTTTGATCGTTTCTTGGATGTCAAAAATTAAGCTTTTTTTATTTTATGCCTTTTTTATTTGCTTTTTTAAAGATTTACATTGAGGTTCCAGAGAGGTTTTAAACCCGAGTGCTCCTGTGTGTTATAAAACTATTTAGTCTTCCATGGAAGCTTTGTCTTCTGTTTACTCCAAAGCGTAAACATTTCTTCACCCGCTTCATTCAGGACGATCTCCTAGACGACGAGATGCAGAGTGTTTTTGGATTCATGGTGTAAGTGTTGGAGGTGAGACTGAGCTCAGGGTGAGTTGGTAAAAAACTCCTTAAAGGTGGGGTGCATGATGTTTGAAAGCCAATGTTGACATTTGAAATCACCAAAACAAACACGCCCATAACCCAAATGGGTGTCACCCCTGTATTGATAGCGCCGCCCCACACATACATACGTAACCCAGGCAACTATTATGGCGGAACCTGCTGGGGCAGCTGGCCGAGGGGATATTTTTTCAGTAAATGAACACAATGAATGCACTGAACATTCTCTCCACCGCATATTGACAAGACACGCCCCTTTATGCTAATGTCAGACATGCACACTGAACACTCTCCCCGCCGCATATTGACAAGACACGCCCCTTTATGCTAATGTCAGACATGCGCACCGAACACTCTCTCTGCCGCATATTGACAAGACACGCCCCTTTATGCTAATGTCAGACATGTGCACCAAACACTCTCTCCGCCGCATATTGACAAGACACGCCCCTTTATGCTAATGTCAGACATGCGCACTGAACACACTCTCCGCCGCATATTGACAAGACACGCCCCTTTATGCTAATGTCAGACATGCGCACTGAACACTCTCTCCTCCGCATATTGACAAGACACGCCCCTTTATGCTAAATAAATGATGGTTTTCAGCCCTATAAACCCCTCAGTGCCACTCAGTTCATTAACAGTGTTTTTCGGACACCTTTATCCAAAGCGACTTACATTTTCTTTCATTTTATACAACTGAGCGTTAAGGGCCTTGCTCAGGGGCCCGGCAGGGACAGCTTGGGATTCAAACTCACAGCTTTCCAATTATTAGTCATTAGTCAGAGATTCAGCTTTTTCCTGTGTACCTGATGTTCCCGAGCTCCAGCGTCCTGGAGCGTTTTCCTTCTGTGCTGAATGATTGCACTCCGATGATTTACATATTTTACTACTTACAGATTTGTAGAGATGAAATACATGAAACTCGGCTCCACGATGTTCTCCTGTTTCTCAATGTCTTCACTGGCGTCTCGTTTGTTTTCTCAGAGCTCCAGGGCTTTAATCTGTTGTAAAACCTAATGGGCCGAGTCTGCAGTCTGTTGGTACGAGGCTTCATGGTGCACTAACTGTCCAAGGCAGATTTTTCTTTTCTTTGCGAGGTGATATAATAATAAGCCTCTGTGCTTTGACGAGACTCTCCACGCCTTTACAATCTGATGTTTAATATCTCACGAGCGCATTAACAATAACGTTTCTCAAACTCAGAATCAGTTACCCATTGGGTTAGCTGAGGACAAACAATCTCACAAGAAATAGCATTCAGGTAACACTATATGTTGTCATATGGGTGTGTTTTTGTGTGTGTGTGTGTGTGTGTGTGTGTGTGAGTGTGTAGCACAGTACCAGAGTCACCACTGTGAACCACTGCAGTATCTGTGGATGAAGTGTAAAGGTGATTTTATGAGGCAAACATTGAGACATTTAGACCCAGAAAATAGCTGCTTGCTTCATTGCTTGTGGTGTGTTGTGTGTGTGTGTGTGTGTGTGTATGGCAATGAGAGTATGTCACATGGGAACTCAGTAACAGCCCATAAATGTCCAGTGTTTGTTTGTTTCCACATCAGAATTGTTTATGTCCACCACGATTCGCAGGAAATCCAGAGAGCTCTTGTGAGTCAGCAGCCTTATTAAGTGCATTAAATGATTCGGCTGAAACTTGGCTTTATTGCTGAAAAAGGAAAACGACTTCCTTCACCGATGCCTGGAACGATCTATTTTTTTTTTTTTTTTTTTTACAATCTTTACACAACATACAGGAAGTTTCCACAACATGGAGGAAACCAAATTCAACAGACATGCTTTACCGATAACACAGTAGAATAAAGCTGCTAATAAAGGAACGATTGTTTGAAGCAGGTCTTGCTCTGAAAGATGACCTGACCCTCGAGTCCCTCTACGCTGAACCTCACAGCCGAGGCAATCGATTCAAGGACACGTCTGTAATCACGCCTGGCAGATGGAGGTCAACGTTGGGTTTACGATCCACAAAATAACAATCAGAGCGAATGTCCTGGATGTTATAAATATCATTAACATGGTGTAAGCTCTGTAGATGTATAAGCCTTGTCACAGAGATGAAACAGAACAGAAATCTGTCCAAACGGTCAGCACGATGTTTTTACACTGTGTGGAAATGAAACGAGATGTGAAAAAGACCATCGAGTCCATCGTAGCCGTTCATATCGATCGGTGCAGTCAATTTGTGGACCATGGATTTATTTCAGCTGATGAGATGAGGATGTTGAGGTTCTCTTTAGGAGTGACGAGGATGGACAGGATCAGGAACGAGCACATCAGAGGGACGGCTCAGGTTGGCTGTTTTGGGGACAAGGACGGAGAGACTAGATTGAGATGATTTGGACATGTACAGAGGAGGGAGATGGTTATATTGGTAGAAGGGTGTTGGAGATGGAGCTGCAGGTAAGAGGTCAAGAGGAAGGACAAAGAGGAGACGTACAGTATGGATGTGTTAAATGAGGACATGAAGGTAACTGGTGCGAGAGTAGAAGATGACGAGGGTAGAGATACTGTAGGTGGAAAGTGATTATTTGCTGTAGAAGAAGAAGAGACCCGAGTACCAAAAACTGGTGGCAGTTCATCACACCACTGATTCTGAGGCAGGTCACAGTCCAAGATCACAACCAAACACTGTTACAGCATGACAATGCGCCTGTGAACAAAACCCCTGAGCTCCATGGACATGCTACATGCTACACAGCTCTAACCTTTAGGTTTATGTTTGTATTCACTTGTGATATTTACTTGGTACTATTTTGCAAGATATAAATCAATCACCATTAGCATTACCAGGCTTTTAATAAGGCTGCTGTAACTGCGTTGACTTGAGTCAGGTTCTTTGTCCCATCATCTTCATATCTGTCCATCTACATTATTATTATTATTTTATTTTATTGCAATATTCCATTTCATACACGTGTCTTCCTGGTAGGTTTTCTTTAAAAAACATTTAATCATATTTACCTCATTATCTGATGCTACACTTCATAAATAAATGATGTTTATTTGTATTATAAATCTCTGAAACCTAAAGAACTGAAGAACAAAACATATCATCGATAGAAATGTTTTAAATCTGAGGAGTCACAGTGAAAAAGTGATTCGACTCTGAATCGACTCGATTGCAGAAAGCGAATCAAAACATGCCGTGGGATTTGGGTTGCCGGATGCATTTATTTTTTGCATTCAGAACCGCACTGTGGTGAAAGTTACACTAAATGACCGTAAATTCAAATCGTACAGTGAGTGTAACAGAAATAATAAGTCTTATTCGTATATAATCGTGTGAGGTGTTAAAGGACGAAACAAATCTTTTCACCACAAACAGTTTTAATGTAACGTGTTAATAAAACATACACCAAGATACAAACTCATCGTACGATAAACAAAACAAAACAAAACAATGCTGTCAGTCATGCACAACAGCGAGAATACATTTATATCGCTTTCATTTGAAACAAAATGGCCGACATCGTGGTACACCGAGACACAGCGGAAAGACAGGGTTTGCATAGATCAAACTTAACAAACTCAGAAAACAGAATATAAAGACGCTTAAAGATATTTTTTTAAAGCTTTTGCCCTCAAACTATAATATTTATAATATATCTCTGAATTTCAAATAAACGTTGTAAAAGTAAAAAAATATTCTATCACTTTTCAGTGGCGTATGGCTGTGTTGCGTCTATCATGAAATTAAACGTACAATCAGATTAACCAGTGCTTCTGCATCTCATTGGCTGTCAGCCGGTCATGTGACACGAGCCGTCCGGACGTCACTCCAATGCTCGTGTTATATAGTGGCGTAATAACATTTTTTACTTGGAGAAGATCTGGAATTTACAATCTTTTAAGGGCTTTTTTTACAGACATTGAAAAAAAAAGCAGCCGTTAGTGTAACGTGCACTTGGTGTTGAGTAAAAAAAAAGGAAATATACGAAATATTTGTTCTTCTTCAGCCTACATTTTTCTAGCACACAACCTGAATATTACATTCTTCTGACAGTCACATTTCATTATTTATATAGCTACAACCAAATGGAGGATTCTGAATTTACACCACGATAATACACACAAACAACCGCAATGGAAGTAAGTAAATAAATAAATAAATAGATAGATAGATAGATAGATAGATAGATAGATAGATAGATAGATAGATACAGAAAAACACACTACCAGTCAAAAAAACTTCATTTTATCATTTTTATTTTCCTCTTTAGAGTAAGATTATCATTAACACAGTAAAACCAAGGATATGAGATGATGCAGTGATTAAGTTGGGAACATTTCTACTTAAAAAAAGTTTAATCGAGTGTAAAATTGTAGCTTAATTTATTAATAACTGCCATTTTGACCTCAGATACAGTCTTAACACCGTAACGTCCGACTTCCCGGCAAACAGCTTTAATACCTGGAAGGAGAGTTCGTGAGCTGGATCATGGATCAGGAATAAAAGCAAAATCGTAATTCGTTCACTGGAATTCTGAATTTGTTTTTAAATTTCTAAATGAAATTATTTTCTAGAGATGACAGAAATGTTTATAGATTAAAAACTTGATTTCCTTTCCCAAATTTTAGCTCGAAAGCAAAACTTTTCTTCTATTCTTTTTAAGCGTTTTCAGTTTTAAAATTAGTCGAATGATTTTAGTAAAACATTTTTAATCAGTATTCATCTCATCTCAAAATTTTTCCATCTCTAATATTGACTAATATGATTCAAATTAATATAAATCACAATAAATGCCCAGAAATCATTTTATACCAAACCTTAAATTAAAATGCCAAATGTTTATATTTTTTATTTCCTAACTGTAGAAGCTTTTCAGCCTCTCGATCTCGATCTCCTGAACCTGCTACATGAAGCTTCTCCTTAGTTTTAAATAAAATCTACTTTTAAAAAAATACAATTTGATATTTGTACATAATAACTCTCCACAATGTTATACACTTCAGCTTCTTCAATATTTACAGTTGCCTTAGAAACAACGTTCAACCATAAATCTTTATCGTATATCTAATATATCTAGAAATATCTAATTTGTCCAATCTTTTGACCGGTTGTGTATTTTTCAGGAGTTAACATTGCACACAAGATATCTGTCTTCAAACAGTGTATATTACAGAGCGATACACTCTTGAAACACCAAGTAACTAAAGTCCATTTTATAGCCTTTTCATGAAAATAATTTATCCAGAAAAACAGGAAGACACACTTTATGGAAGGGAAACGTTCAGTAAAGGAGAACCTCAGTAGCTTAACTTTATAAATGACATGAAAAAAACCCACATAAGCAAGAAGACACACGTCTATACACACGTCTATACACACGTCTCATAAGCCCGATTCAGTTTAACAATCGATATCTCTCTATTAAAAATAACCAACCAAAATCTAGAAGCAATTCCCTGCGGCGTGTCACGACATTTCAGAAGGTTAAACTTACGCTCACACGTTTGCAGCCTGACGTGAACTCCTTTAACCTCACTGACGCTTTTTATTCCGTTATCACCAGCACAAATAGCATCACGGAGTAAAGTCGCATTTAATGCACTGAGGGTTTATTGCACTTTTGTGCACGTGGGTGTGTATTGCTGAAAATATGGCGTCCGGGTAAAGTTCGGCTTTGAGAAAATGCCAATTTTTTAATAAACGTGCCACAAATATAGCGCCGTATAAATAAATTTGACTTGTGCAACTGGCGGTCCAAGTCATTGTGAATCACAGGTATGAAACTAAACAAGCTAAAAAAAAAAAAAATAAATAAAAAATAAAAAAACTCAACTGAGTATGCAAATCTAAAGTAATCGGAAACAAAATCTAAAAATAAATAAATAAATAAATAATATTATCATTTTGTGTCAGGTATAAAGCTGACGTACACTACTATACTAAGTCAAAGTGCATTATGGGTAACACACACACACACACTGTGCATAAATACAATGACCAAGAATACAGAATAAATTCGACCCGTTTTAGCATTTTTGTGGACGTTCTTAAAATCAAATCAAAGAGATTTTTAATTAAAACGCAACTGAGATTTTAACTTCTGAGGAAATTTGCTAAAAAAAAAAAATAAATTTGGACCAAATTTACGAATTTGTGCCCGTGGACTCAGTAAATGTTTGAATTCTTTAGTTCATCTGGAGGAACATTTAAAGGTTCTGTGTAGAACTACTGTATATAATGAAGAGTTTCTCTGTCAGAAAGCGTTCCACAGGAAACCCTTCTTTAAATAATATAAGCTTTAAGTATCGTCAAAAACGTTTTTCGTTTTTTTTTTTTCGTTTTGTTTTTTAAAGCGTCATTTTGAATGTTTTGAAGATAAAATTTTAATCGTCATCCAAATTCTATTTTACGGCTAGCAACGTCGCTAATAAACAAGTCTACTGAAATTTCTGAATCTTTAATTCATTTGAGCCGAAGTGAATTGAATCTTTAAGGTTCTGTGCTTTAAAACACAAATAAATTTTTTACTTGCTAGTTTCAAGAACAAGATTTTATTTTTGTCTTATGCAAACCTTCCAGATTCAGTTCTAATTAAATAATTCTACACATAAACCAGAATCCAATTCCAGCAGGCACAAAATTAATTGATGATGGTTGGATGTCGTTTGATTTCACACCAAAACGTTCGGATCGTTCTGACCGCGACCTTAACCGCAAATCCGAGCCGAATCGTGTCTCGTGAATTGTGACGAATTTGTACCAGTTCATTTTTCTCTTGTACCTTCAAATCTTCCTCATCCTCGTTTCTTTTTGGGTTTCTCGCTCAGCAGCATTGAACTTGAGCTCATCATGAATTATTAAATAATGGAAAACAAAAACATCCTGCGACTGTATGCCATGCACTTTCACAATCACGTACTAAACCTTTGTCCAAACATCATCTGGAGATATATGGAGCTTTTTTTTTCCACTAATGTCCCAGACTGAGCAAGTTCTAGAAAAGAAACTGATTTTAAAGAGCCCACCTTCTGTCTTGAACCCCCCCATTCCCCCTCCCCCCGCCCCCCCGAGTGGTCCAGCAATGCTTCTGACAGGAAAACGACAAATGACATTAATCAAGATAGAACATCATCAGCTCCAATCTAATCTAGATTAATCTCTAATCTTCTTTATAATCTGTCTTCTAAATAAACAGACTAGAGCATGACCAGACCAGATTAAAGTCATATCGGCAAAAATGCTACATTTCCTACAATTTTAACATCAACGGTTGCAAACTACAATTTTTTTACCAAACAAAACCCAAAACAAAAAAAAAACGATCTTGCGACATGCTGTAAGCAAACACACCCAGAACAGGAATGATTATATATATAACGATATAACAAACTCGATAAACACATTTAGTTTTGGTTCTATTGCATAAAAATAAATCTGCTGTTGTGAAAGGATCTCACTGTATAAATGTGTTTAGTATGAAATACACGTTTTAAGTGAGGAAAAGTGAGGAAACCTGTCACGTCATGAAGAGAGCATCTCAGCACGAGGCTTTCCTTCACGGTTCCTGGGGAAATCCCGAATATATAAATGTCTCCCTGGGTTACGGGATGATGTAATAATCCTAGTGTGTAAAGTTTTTCTTACATTTCTCTACATCATGGTTATGTTTGACAGCAAAACTTTGCACAAAATCCAACATAGAAGGCAAAGAAAACAAATGAAAACAAATAAAAAGCAGACAAATTTGGTGCATGAGGTTTCCTGAGCCCTGTTTGTTACCCAGTGCTAATCCAAATTCTAATTCAAATTCAATCTGAATCCGAATTAGCACTGGGTAACAAATAGAAAGCAACAATGGAAATAGAAATAGAAAAAAAAAACCAAAGAAACAACTAAAACGTTTAACCTCCATGTGCTACTCTGTGATTTCATTCCCATCTCATGTCTTTCGAATTAAATGTTTTAAATTTTTACCTGTTTTTTTTTTTTTTTTTTTTTGTTTCTGGATAAATTTAGTGTTCCCCAAAAAGACTTTTTTTAGTCACCTAACTCAGTATCATGAAGACACGAGTTCTTTTAACCGTTTCTCTAAGACTTGTCTTCTTTACCACATCAAGAGTCCATTAGCCAGAGAAAGAAAAAAAGAAATCAGAACAAAGCGCAATCCTGAAAGCTGATTGAAGAGGTATATATATATATATATATATATATATAAGGTGCCACTTTATATTCACAGACATGCCACAATATCATGCGATATTTAGATTTCTATAACAACTGAACAAACACGACAATCACCGTAACTTTCTTTAACACTTAACAAACTGGTGATGTAACTCGACTGGACGTTTCCTTATTCGTCACGAAACCTTCTTTTACTTGAGTTGTTCCAATCATTTTTTTTTTCTCCGTATGAAATTATGCGTTCGGGTTTTAGGAGACGGAAACGATGCAATGAATTTTTTTTTTTTTTTTTTAAACAATTTTTATCTACGATTTTTAAGCGATTTACATCCTAGAAGTTTAGAAAGGATGTAGATGTTTCCAGCCATTAATTATAATCCAAAGCTGAAATCATTACGCAGTTACACAAAATTTGGCCCAATAATCCGAGTCTTATGTACATTCATAATGCTACTTTAATTTTAAGTAGTTAATCAGGCTTGTAGGTAAAATAAAAATCTGTATTTTTTCACGTTGAAATGGCTACAAGATCTACACAATCATTTACATTAAAACCTGCACAAGATTTGAAAATCTGAGGTCAGCGATTGGACCAAACTGTGTGTGTGTGTGTGTGTGTGTAATGATTTCAGCCTTTTGGTTTTAGTGCCTCTTGCTCCAGCTTCCGTTTGCTTTTAGCCTGTTGATACTGATGTGGAAAAGAAGAGGCAGCGAAAATGTGGAACACAAATCTGTTGTGGAAAATCTATGCTGATTACATTTCCCCCTTGAACCATCCCTTACCTCGCCTCGCCTCGCCTCGCCTCACCTCTCCTCGTGATGAGATGGAAACTTCAGGACAGGTTGTTGAGCATTGAACTTTATCGGGGTCGTTTTTAAAAGTCCGAACGTTAAAGGTCTGGTCACACGATCTCCATGACACGTTTTCCCTTATGTACACGGCGTCATTCATTTTGTTGCTCCTTTGACTCGTTGTTATTAAACGCGGTGTTGGGTTTGTTGGAGCGGATCTCCAGCTTGTCACGTTCTGCTCTGTCGTCTTCTTCTCAGCCCTTTCTAAACGAATCGGTGTGTGAGTATCCTCACCTATATTACAAGCACTGACATATATTCTGCCGAAATACGCATTACGCGTAAAGTACAGAGGCTCTACATTCTATTTCCAGCTCTGTATCGAGGAAGAGAGCGACTGTACATGCAAGTTTATGAGGACGAAAATGTGTCACAAGGCCTCGAAGCCACATCGACTTTCACAACAACGGTGCTTTTCATCTAAAATGGAAGTTATTCAGCACAGAAGTCACTCTGTAGAATATAACAGTAGTCTAAAAGATACATTAAATACCTTGGCTGAGTTTTGACTTAATATACGTTTATGTGCAAAAGTTTGCATACCCCTGCTCGAGGATGATGAAAGCAATAAGGCATTTAACCGATGTCAGGTTTATACAGTGTAAGTTAGCCAAAGAAGTCAAGGAGTTTAGGTTTGAACGTTTATGCGCTGACTTGCATTTGCCTCAAAGGCTTTCACATCTCCAACTGTTTAGATTTTATTTTTTTTTTGTTAACCTTCTGCTGCTTTCCTGATTCCCACTGACTCACAACAACGTTGCTTAGGACATAAATACCATTTTAACATTTTCTGCCTTAAACAAGATGTAAAATTGTGTTAGACACTTTAAATTAAATGGCCTTAATTAATTAGAACAGGCTAATTTAAATGGAGGGATTGATACTAAAGATGACGGTGCATTAGGATAAAACCGGGTTTGTGCTGCAGACTGATCGATGGTCTAAGAAATCAAAACATGACCTGCTCACATTATCTATCGGTGGATTTTGTAGCACTGAGACCAGAGATGACCGACAGTAAAGAGCGTGAGCGCTGCAGCTATGATGCTCGTCTGAAAGCCACCAGTAGGAAGACGGTGTCAGATGAGGCAAAACTCATGGGACAGGTATACAGTAGATACGCTAGTGGTGATGAGAAAATATAAACAAAATGTGCAAACAGATAAAAAAATATATACTTTTCCACTCAGAGCATAATAATAATAATAATAATAATAATAATAATAATAATGATCTTGAAATGTTATAGAATTCTGTCAATATTTTTCAGGAATCATGATGAAGTAATAATCTTAAACGACGCACAGTGAACAGCCGGCTTTACTCACGGACTCTTAGAAAAAAAAATCTATACGAACGGGGAATTTTGAGAATAGAAAACAATAAGCCATGCAAACTTTTGCACTCGTCCGGAGGTGCATAATAATCCTGTGATGTCTTCACCCTACCTAATGCCCTATCTGACCAGTATGAGCCATTCCGGACTCAGCCCAAGTGGGTGCAATATTGTGGGCCGATTTAATCAGATCAGTATCAGATGATACTCTTAGCCTTGATATGGAACAGAAAAAGTGCATCCCTATTTAGAATACATCAGTTACACACACTGTATAGTAGCCTATGGTACACTATATGTGGAGCCCTGTGGGATTCAGTGCAGGCTCCACAGACACAACGCAGGCACTAATGATCATTCTCCTCTAATCACACACAGTGGATCTAGATGAAGTGGATCCAGCCGTTATCCCATTCGCGCGGAGGCGAGATTTTGAATCTGTGGCGTCGCACTTTGTAGTTTTTGCCGTCGTTGTTGTCCCAGAACTGGTCCGTCCCGACGCAGTAGCGGACGGCGAACTGGAGGCTGCCGCTTCCTTCGAAGAACGCCGGCGTGACGATCTTGAAGTGGAACTTGTCACTGACACCGTCGCACGACTGCGGCACGTAGGAGGCCGGAACGTCCATGAAGGTTAACCAGTTGTTGAGCGAGTATCTCAGTGTCACGCACTTCTCAAACGCCAAGTTCAGGACACGCACGACACCAGAGACGCTGAACTCGTCGGTCTCCACGGATTCCAGCAGCACCTTGGAGCTTTGCAGACGCTCCTCGAAGTCGGGTTGCGAGCCCGGGGTCGTGAACAGCGTCTCCACGAAGGTGGACTGCGTCAAGCCGTTTGACTGCTCGAAGTTGTTCAGGTGGAGAGCTCTTGCCTTTTTGAACTTGTCCATGACACGGTCTGGTGTTACAGGCACGTCGGTGTCGTCGAAGTGGCGCACGGTGATGAGCTCCAGACCGAGCGAGTCGGCGAAGCGCACTTTCTTCTGGCTGGACGGGCTACAGATCCGCGCCACTTCCAGTTTGGCTCTCTCGGCGGAGCTCGGTAAGGATTTGCACCGGCGGCGCAGGCCGGGACTCGGCGGCGGCTTCGGTAGGGATTCCCGACCCCTCGGCCTCTCATCTACAACGCGCATTTCTAACGGCTCGCACTCACCGGTCACGTCCTCCTCCTCCTCCTCCTCTTCCTCCTCGCCTTCAGTTTTCTCGCCGTCATCCATCTTCTGGTTTGCGGTCAGGCTCCCAAACAAGCCCGCGATGCAACTGTAATTTCTCGGGAGGCAGTTTTTCGGAGGCAGCATGACCGCGACTTCTCCGGTCGCTTCGTTTTCCATAAAAAAAAGACCGAATTCAGTCCTGAGGTTTAAAACCTGTCCGGTCAGCAGTGATGAGGCAATGAAGCCGACCGGTTCAGGTAACACTGAGAGCCTGCGTGTCTTTGAGCGTGCGTGCGTGCGTGCGTGCGTGTGTGTGTGTATGCGTGTCCGTCTGCGCGTGTGCCAATTCAGAGCGTCTTTTACATCCCTTTTCCACTGCGGATTTCTGCGCCCCCTTTTTTTTCTTCCAAAAAGAAGAAAGTCTTCAATCAGACAAGCGTGCGCACGGTCTGAGCAGCAGGACGCAGGACGCACAGACACGCAGATCTGCGCACAGAGTTACACTGCGGAAGAGCTTAATTTTCCCTTCACACCTCCTCGGAGACAGTAGCGCGTGCGCACGGTCACGTCGCCAAACCTAGGGGCTGGATGTACGAGCAAAACCAGAACAAGACCTTTAAAGGAAAAGTGAAGTCAGAGAACAACAACGCATATAAAAGTGCACCCTCTGTTTAAGCGTGTTAACGGGATCACCATGTTTATCTATTCTGTGTATAATAAGGACGTCTGAACCACAGCTCATACAATGACACGATTTACTGTAAATGTTCAGTGTTTTGCTGCTAATAAAACAAGCGCACTGTTTAAAATATAGTGAAAATTCAACACGTCGCGTCATGCGCTTGCTCCACCCCCACACACACGTTCCATTGCGTCACTCCGTCATGCGCACAGCCTACACGTCGCTTCCTTTTGATCGCCATAGCAACGGCACGCAACCCCGACCAGAGCCGTGACCACGCGTGAGATCAGAATCAGAATCAGAATCATTAAGATAAACATTTCATCGCTTGTTAAACTAATCACTAATCACTAATCACACCTCAGCTTCATGATTATGCTTCTGATCCAAGTCAAGCCACCGCCGTGCGTCAGGTTAGTCATGTCTCTATATCGATCTTCTGATCACTCACTAACTTGTCTTAATATCCACGACGAGGTCAATGGATAAGAATGACGTGTTTCTCTCTTCCCTTCCATAATCAGGCAGCAATATCGACAGGAACAGATCTAACAGGAATACATCTGTCAGTGAGGACGCATGGATGCTGAGCAACATTTGACCACAGATATATTTGAGAATCCGGATTTCGATACACCGCTTTGCAAAAGAATTGTAGAAGCGCTGCTGGATATTAGCGAGGAAAACCTAGGAGAGCAGGAAGTTCACGAGAATCCCAACCAAACCGGCTGGGATGAAGCTGTAAGTAATGCACTAATTCACACTCGTCTTTAAAAGAAAATCTAAGTATGATATTTAAAAATCATTTACTGGTGGTTTTATGTTGATAGGTCCAAGGTTGGGGTCAGTGTTCGCCTTTGTCCTGTCTGTTTGCTGCTGCACAACAAAAGAGCAAGAAGCTCAAACCGGAGCTCTCAGCCTCGCATTGTGTTCTCTGCAACGATTTGAAGGACCTTCAGATCGGTCCCAGACATGCTGCTTCAGAAGCTACCTACGAGATATCTGAAGAGCGTCCGGGCAGCGTTTCTCCGTCTCTGGAACATGTAAACAGAAGCCCAAGCACCAGTAGTTCTGCCTCATCCTCAGATGAAGAATCATCAGATATCAATCTTAAGGACAGGACCATCAGAAAAGGCCGGCCGGGAAATAAACTGCTGTTTGGGACTGAAAAGTTCACACCTGACAAACTGCTCTCTCATCTACCTCAACCGGATGCTCGGTGCCTGTTTCTGAAAGATAGAAATGTTGAGAAAGTGGTCCTGCTCGGTCGTGTTATGGTATTACCTCCAGTAAATGTGCCAACGAATTCAAACACTAATCCAAAGAGCTTGAATTTTTCAAAGAGGAGAGAGGACAGCGGTGGAACAAGACAAGCTGTCGTTAGTGAGAAACCTGGTGTTGATGGAGATCAGGAAAAATCCTTGCAGATCCCCCAAGGATCTGTTCTGCCCAAGCAAAGACCAACGCAGCACCAGTGTCACCTGCTATCTGATTTAAGTATCTCCAGAAAGTATCAGATTCTCAACAACATGGCAGAGGCTCAACCCAGTGCCAACTCTCACCCGGAACGAAACCTGAGGCAGGAGGGGCTGATCAGGTCACATGTACGGCACAATTCTGGCCACAAATCGCGGTTAAGCCGCAAGGAGAAAAATCTGAGACGGGCAGAACCCGAGCTTCCGATGCTGTTGGGCACCAGGATCCAGATACCAGTGTCCACTCAGAGATTACTGTAGCTGCCGATCTCTCTCTCTCTCTCTCTCTCTCTCTCTCTCTCTCTCTCTCTCTCTCTCTCTCTCTCTCTCTGTCTGTCTGTCTGTCTCTCTCAGCCCCCCCTGAGTCACTGTCTGTCTGTCTGTCTGTCTGTCTGTCTCTCTCTCTCTCTCTCTCTCTCTCTCTCTCTCTCTCTCCCTCTCTCTCTCTGTCTGTCTGTCTCTCTATCTCTCTCTGTCTCTCTCTCTGTGTCTGTCTCCCTCTCTCTGTCTGTCTGTCTGTCTCTCTCTCTCTCTCTCTCTCTCTCTCTCTCTCTCTCTCTCTCTCTCTCTCTCTCTGTGTCTGTCTGTCTCTGTCTCTGTCTCTCTCTCTCTCTCTCTCTCTCTCTCTCTCTCTCTCTCTCTCTGTGTCAGTCTGTCTGTCTGTCTGTCTCTCTCTCTTTCTCTCTCTCTCTCTCTCTCTCTCTCTCTCTCTCTCTCTCTCTCCCTCTCTCTCTCTGTCTGTCTGTCTCTCTATCTCTCTCTGTCTCTCTCTCTGTGTCTGTCTCCCTCTCTCTGTCTGTCTGTCTCTCTCTCTCTCTCTCTCTCTCTCTCTCTCTCTCTCTCTCTCTCTCTGTGTCAGTCTGTCTGTCTATCTGTCTGTCTGTCTGTCTCTCTCTCTCTCTCTGTGTGTCTGTCTGTCTGTCTCTCTCTCTCTCTCTCTCTCTCTCTCTCTCTCTCTCTCTCTCTCTCACTCTGTGTCTGTCTGTCTGTCTGTCTGTCTCTCTCTCTCTCACTGTCTCACTCTCTCTCTCTCTCACCAACAATATGATTCAGTGAAGCTCTGTTTCACTTACAACCCAAAAAGTGTTTTTGTTCATTTTATACCTCTACAATTTGACAACACTTACAGAACTTTTTTGTAAATAATTAAATACTGTAAAACGTTCACAGAACAATTCATTATCTACGTAGCAGCTATAAAAAGTTGTTCCCTGACCCCGCCGCTCATTTTCCTCCTTCTTGAAGTACGAACTCTTCTGTCCTGAAGATTTTATGAGGATAGTTACAGTAAGCGGTTATCATAGAATTAATTATTACACCTGGCAAGTTATTTAGAACTTACATGACATTAAGAGTAAAAATAAGAAACAAGTGCTGAAGAAACGAGTCTTAAAACCTGGACACGAGTCGTATTTTTGCACTTCGGATTCCATCGTCCCAAAGTCACTGAGTTTATTTTAATGGGTTTTGGGTTAAATGTCTGAAATCTGAAATATTTTCACGTTTTATTCTATGACATAAAACACATCGGTAAAAACCCCCACTGGTCATTTTTAAACCTTTTCCATGTTGTGACTGAGTGGACGTCAGGGACGTTGAACGTCATCACACCGAACTCCAACTTTTCATTCAATCAGATTCCTCCTCAGACCTCAAACCTCAGACCTCGATCGGCTCCTTATCAGGAATCGGGATTTGATATAATCCTTTCAGGTCATGTGACTGTATTGTAGAGTTGGTTTATGGCCTTTAAACAACACTGACACAAGTTCTGCTCATCATCATGAAAGAACGATAAACTTTAGATGGTCGCAGAGCTTCTTTATTTTCAGAAATAATCCAAAAGCTTCTCCCAAGTGGAG
The DNA here is from genome assembly GCF_030014155.1 of Tachysurus vachellii. Classification (NCBI taxonomy): domain Eukaryota; kingdom Metazoa; phylum Chordata; class Actinopteri; order Siluriformes; family Bagridae; genus Tachysurus; species Tachysurus vachellii. The sequence goes on along the minus strand of NC_083468.1, from coordinate 2,229,121 downwards.
GATCACTTCTGGTATTTCAGTAAATACTTTTATTCCACTAGTCTATAATGTTATTTATACTGTTCAGGTCTTTATTTATAGCTAATGGTCTAACTCTTGATGACTCCCAGTGAACTGCTTGGGAGTTTAAGCCTTAAATAAAAAACTTCACTGCACTCTAAAGGTTTACTGTGTTTAAGTCATTAGTTTCCTGACTGATGCCCTTTATGTACATGTCCAGGGTTGCAAATGTTTCACTTGACTAGTTGCTAATACTGAACACTGTTTTGTAGTTAGTTAACTGTATGATTTTAACTTCCGAAACTACGAGACCTCGCACACTGTCTGTTCGGAATAAACTGACTGTTATCGTACCGTCGTCTTGGCTTTCGTGTGTTCTATAGACACGATACAGAAAACATGAAATGAACTGTAAGTCCAGCAGCTGTACAGTAGAATATCTGTCTTTCTGTGTGATTTTAAGAGCTCAGGTCCAAGAATATCTCATTATCTCACAGCCGTTATTGTCGTGGAAAAATCGCTTAGTCTCTCGCCTGAATTATTGATGCTGTGATTATCAAAGCTGCAGCGTTTCACACTTGGGTCACTGAATACTTTAGTAAATTTAGACACACAGACTAAAACCATCCTAGAATAACGACAGTAGAAAAGTTGGATTTGTTGTTGGTGGAATAGCTGTGGAATAACGTCAGTTGTTTGTTGTTAAAATGTACAAAACGTGAGAATAAATTTGTTCACCATTTTTGCAGATTTCTTGCGATTAACAGAAAGATGTAAGACGAAGTGTTGATCTAATTATACAGTTTAGGGAAACAAAAATGGGCCAGTACTTTCCTTAATTTCCCCATGAATGAATAACGAGTTAAAATGACAACATGAACCTTAACCATGAAAAAGTTCAAAGTTTAATAAGATAAACTTTTACACACGTACACGTCGTCGCTGTTCCGGTCAACTTTGATGGACTTCCACAGGCGATCATTTCATTTCATATTTAATAATCTGAAACACTTTGGTTATAAATTATGACCTGATTTTTTTTTTAAAAGTCACAAAGCAAAAGTTTCCTCAGCAAATAAAAACAGAAGCAGTCAATTGGACAAATGTGAAACCACCTATAAATAAATAAATAAATAAATAAATAAATACCTGCAAATCTTTTTTTTTTTTTTTTAATCGATGTAGTGAAATAACTCAGGATGGAGATTTCATTGATGTAAACTGTTGCAGACTTTTATCCCTGACAGAGAATTGCATAATGACAAATCTAACTAGATTTGTAAAGTTCGTCATGACAAACTTTGACGGTGCAAGTATTCGCAAAGACCGGTGATTTTTGGAGGTGAGTGGACATAAGGGTCAGTGTTACTTTTGGAGGCAAGTGGACAGAAAGATAGGGTGACTAAACATTTGGAGGCAAGTGGAGACGAGCATGTGACGTCATCCGAATACTCCTGAGGAAGTTCCCCTCGTTGGGCTGAGTGTTTTGATATGTCACATGTTCATGTTGTGCAAATTTTTCTTTTTCACGTGACATCAGAATACCCGTGAGGAAGTTCCCTTCATTGTTCTGAGTGTTTTGATATGTCACATGTCCATGTTGTAAAAAGTTTTTTGATTTTGCATATTTTGGGGGCGGGGCTGCGGGACAACCGAAAGGCCATTCGGTACACCAATTTAAAACTTTGTTCAGAGTATCACCCTAAAGGAGCTGGCCGAGTTTGGTGTAGATAGTTTAAAAGCTTGCCGAGTTATAAACCTCCAAAGTTTATAATGGGAGTCTATGGGAAAAAAGGCCAATTTGAAACCTGGTACCGGAAGTACCGGTACTCGGATCGCTTAGAAAAGTAATAGCAACAAACTTCAGACCAGCGTCTACAACATGTCTGAATTTGGTGCATGTGGCTCGAAAGCCGTAGGCCGCATTAAATTCTATAAATTTGTCTAAACTTTAATAGGAAAACAGAATGTTGGCTTCTACAAAGCGACATAATTACCTCCAACAGAACACCTTCCCTGCAGTGAAGCATGGTGGTGGTAGCATCATGTTGCGTTCTACTCTGGACCTTGTGGTCGTGTCTTTGTCCGATCCATATTTTCATTAATTTTCAGCTTCCTCTAGAGACATGATGCTTTCACATTCTTTATATCTTTTATACCGGACTTAATGTCACTCCGTCGGATGTTCTGGATATGTTTATGCCCAAATTGCGATTGACACGTCCTAACAACTTCGGTTCCACAGACATGTTTTGATAACACCACGTTTGTGTACAGCAGGTGTGTTCTCCAGTCCGTAACCGTTATGAGCCCTCATAGACGTGAGGTAGCAATGACTCGTGTTCCAAAGCCAGAGCCAGGCTTTGTTTGAGCTTTAAACAAATGCTGTATTTAGAAACATTCAGAATGGGTGACCTAATGGGGTTGAATACTTATGCAATGAGAACATTCATAGCTTTTTATAGATTCACTTTAATATTATGGATTAGTTTGTAGATATATGACAAACTCTATATAGCCAGCTCATTTTATTATAAACCTCACATGTAAACGACTTGGTAAAAAAAAAAAACCTTCATTGTTAGCAGTTTGGAGCTCAGGGCTGCTCGAGAGACACGTCTCGGTTACCCGGCAACTGAAGTGTCTCTTCGGATGCCATCACGGGGCCTCATGCCTTTTGTTCGTAGCAAACATTTAAGAGACGTCCAACATTTAGAAATGTTGTTTAACGGCGTTAACTCTTAGCTCCGAGAAGCGACGGACCTTCCAGATGGCCTCGAGTCCGAAGATAGTTACAGCAAAAAAAAGGCAAAATAAATAAGAAACGTAATGAATTTGTACCACAGCATCGTTAGTCTGATCTGACCACCCAATCATGATCAAAGGTGGTGCTGATAAATTAAATAACAGATGAATTTAATTCTACATACTAACAAGAGACTGACTGTTACTATTAATGTTCCATTAAATGTTATTACGGTAGAATTACGTGTCATTCCTTAACGAATGTTGTGGTATGAAAGGAGGAAAACAACAGACGTCGGTAATTAGCGATGTGATGGTAATTACGACACGATGTCAAATCAGGACAATTTCTTTGGACAACTTTATTCTGAGCAACTGCAGCAGCCTAGACTAAAGAACAAAACACTTGTACATCAAATCCTAAAGAATGCACATGACCAACTTAAGACATTTTTCATGTTAGGGTGAAAGAAAAAAAATCCACAACAACAACAAAAAGCCTAAATGTAACTAGACATGTTCTTGGCACAAACAGGTCTGCATGCACGCTCTACTGAAAACCAATGTACAGTGTACACTGACGGGTTTAAGTAATCTACAGTGAGATGCTTCTGTTCTTTCCTGCTAGCATGTTTATATATGTATTCATTTAATAATATATACACATATTTTTATATATTTTTATATATATATATATATATATATATATATATATATATATATATATATATATATATATATATATATATATATATATATATATATATATATATAGAGAGAGAGAGAGAGAGAGAGAGAGAGAGAGGGAGGTTGGATGCAAATGTCGGCCTTGGCTGAGTACTGCAACGAAAAGGAAACCTTTCGGTTACAATGCGACACAGTGTCATTTACATTAAGTTGCTTGTGGAAAGTCAGATTTATAAATATGAATAAATGACGGACCAAAAGCAAGCAGCGTGTAACGTTAACAAATACTGAAATATGATGATATGAGGCAAAGGCAGGCGATAAAGTATATAGCGTGCGATAAGATGTAAACACGGAAATAAAAAATATTCAGACAGATAGAGAAACGGAAAGAAGGGAAATTAAACCCGAAACTTCGATGTTCGCTTCAGCTTTACATCCAACGTGTTTAGATTTACCGCTTAAATTAAGGCACGGAAACAAAAGCTAATCATGGATCGCAAAAGTAGTGTTTAAAGTGAAAACGTTTACATTCGGAGAAATGTTCCATGCGTCCACTGAACAGGTTTCGTTAAAGGTTCGGTCTTGCTGTAAACATCTGCGATTTGCATGTTAAATCACTCACAGTACAAGGATGCAAATCGTCGTAATAACAGCGTAGCGAGATCCGTAGTTAAAGGTCACCCATGTTTGCGACGTGCAGAAATATGCATGCATGCGTTAGAATCGTTGAAAAATCTCTTGCACTGCATCGTGAGCGTATAATATAATATACTGCTGTAGCGAAAAACGTCTGTGAGGGACAAAAATACGGTTTAAATACAGTAACGGAAATCGTACCGAGTAACAAATGCAACAACAAAGATTAAGCACAATGCAAAAAATATCCTTACAGTGCAGCCAAACAAGAAAATATACAAATTTCACAAGAAATCAGATTTTACAATGAACACGCATCATTTCTGTCAATAACTTTAGACTTGTGCCACACTGTAAATTTTTTACGACTACATAGTAGCACTGTTATCATCACCGAAAACAATATATTCTGTTCTAACCAAATGGGGGGAAAAAATAAAATAAATAAAATAAAATAAAATAAAATAAAATAAAATAAAATAAAATAAAATAAAATAAAAACACACAGACCATTTATAACATGAGTACTAAACAAAAGAAATGTGCAAACGAAAGTAAACACGTTAAGGAGCAGTCGAGCGACGGCCGTGGCGCGATAAAGTGCAGCTAAAAGCCCTATTTGGACCGGGTTCGTTTCTTTTTTAACGGGACCTTCTGATGCGTATCCTGTCACGTCCGAGTGGATATAAAGTTAATGTCGGAGGGACGAGTTTCTGTAGGTTGTTTTTTTTAGCTGTGAAACCTGACTATCAGGGCACCTCGTGGTCATGTGATCCCATTATGCTTGTGAAATTTAATGTGAACTCCCCGGGTCATGGCTCAAATTTCTTTCAGAGCTCAAAGGCAAAATTGTTTCACGAGTGTTCTCATTTTCTGCAGATGAGGTGATGGCTTTAAAAAAAAATATCCTATTTTTTAATAGTATCCTATATTTAATAATATCCTATATTTAATAGTGTGAGAATGTACACGAGCTAGTTACTTCGTTTTACCTCACCGACGTGTCTTTTTTTTTTACTCTGTCTCCAAGTTAATAACGAAAACGAGAAATCTGCCGTCAGAAGACTTTCCCGTGCTAGAAAACTTAAATTTCAGATTGGATCAGACCGCAGTCAAATCACCAGCTTAAGGAACTAAATTTGCGTGACGATGAGTAAAGTTTATATGAAGCGGTTTATAACAGTAGCTGATGTTATACCGGCTCCTTCAATCAGACTTTAAAATCGGGATTGCGAGCTTCTAATTTATTTGATTTCTCCCGTTGATGCACTCTGAGTGTAGAAAGTACAGAGACTAAGACCAATGTGACTTATAACAAATACGTTGTTGACTAGCGATTTTGTCGGAATCTTGTGTTACCGCACAAACAGGGATATTTGGATAGAACTAAAATCCTCAGTTGACCGTGGAGCTGGTCTGTAATTTTCTCGAAGAAATATATTAACGTGGCCAATCTGTAAAAAAAAAAGGAGATGGGGTTAATGACGCGATTAATTCGAGCCCGAAGTAAACCTAATTCCGTCCGAATAGGGGTGCTGAAAGCTCTTTAGGCTTTGAGACTACTTGTACTGGAATGACTCAAGATGCTAAATCACTACAAGTGAACTCAACTGCCTTCCAAACTGAGCCCTTTACTGTGATGATCATTTGGAAGAACCAAATCATCCACCACCTTTAGTTAGGTGGGTCATCAGAAACAGTTCCTTGCTTAAGTCCCACCCACTACAGACAAGCTAAAACCACAGACAGCTCAGCTGATGTCTTTGTCTGAGTGCTGAAACAAAGACAGGAGGTCTTCACCGGTTTGGGTTTCCACTGAACTGAAATGGGAGTCCACGTTCCAAGCCAGGTCTGCTGACAGGAAATCGTCCATGACTGTCTGTGTCTCGTTACTGGTTAGAAAAAGGTGGCCCAGGCTGGAGGAACTGGGGACCGTCTGGGTTTCTGTGCTGCTAAGTCTGATCTGTCCATCATTGGAACAAGGCAGTTGTAGAGTAGGTGGAGGAGCAGGAGCCCTGGTTTCTGTCTGGGTCTCGGTGTCTGAGGACTCGGTGCTCATGTTGAAGCTGGAGTGTCTTAGGATGCTGCCTAGAGACATGTGATTACTGGGGTCTAGTAGAAAGTTCAGATCTGTTTGGGTTTGCGTGTCAAACATCTCCAGTTCAAGATCGTTTGTTTGGACCCTGGTGCTGACATCGCAATGATGACCATCCTCAAGGTTATCAAACAGGAAGAAGTCAGTCTGCGTCTCAATGTCGAGGAGCTCCAGGGGTGTGTCTGAGCTCAATCCTCCCAAGGCACTCTCGTCCGTCTGAGTCTGAATATGAGTCGCGTTGAGGAAATCCTCAATGTCAAAGTCGATGCCCGTGTGCTGCTCTTGCACCGGACCCAAGCCCGACCCGCAGCTTTGAGCTCCACTGGCCATGGTGTCAGAAAGGATGTTCTCCAGATCATTGAAAAGGTTAATCGTCTGAGTCTGATTGTCGGCTACCGTGTTTTGCTGTAAAAGATCTCTCTGAGCTCCAAAGCACAAGGATGATGCAGATTTGTCTTCAAAAAATCCTGATTCTGAGCTCATGGGATCAAGATCATTGGTGCCAAAAGGTACTGTAGTCTGTGTAGAGACGTTGAGCATATCAGAATCAAACAGATTTGCACACATTATAGCTTGGTCCATTTGGGTCTTATTTACTGAAGCCGCTGTGGCGTAACTTGTCTGAGTTTCCTTCGTTGTGTTACCAGATGGAAAAGAAATCTGACCTAGAGTTTCAGTTTGTGCCCCAATGGAGAACGTGACTTTGGACCTCAAAGGGAACGTCTGAGTTTGTACGCTGACTGGAAGCTGGATCTGGGCGCTCACACTGATGTCAGTTTGAGAACCAGAGGAAACCGAGGCCTCGCTTGCGGGTCCGATATTGACTCCCCCGATAGATCCCTTATTGAGGAATGAGATATCCGTTTGAATGTTGGTTGAGGTGCTTTTACTTCTTGATCCCAAATCGTTACCTGGTTCGTCAACTGAGACCAGGTTTTCTAAATAGACTTGGATCCCTGTACTGATGGCATCCGGGTTTGATTTGGAAACAGGTGTGGTTTCCTTGAAACTTTTAGTGTTTAGCGGAGGCATTACTGACCCGAGCGACTGAGGCATGAGGTGTAATGTACTTACAGAGCCTTGGGGGTCCACTGTCAAGACCAATGACCTCAAAGCACTGCTCTCTGCTGGCGGAAGAAGGACAGGCAAGTGTGCCAGCTGCATCACAGGGACATTGACAATAGCCATTTTAGGCATGGGTAGGAGAAGCTTATGGAGGTTTTTAGAGTTGACGCAATTGCGCTGTGGTAAATCTGGAGTGTGTGATGCTCCTTCAGCAGGAACTGCTCCTTCTGTGGCTTCGGTTTCATAAGTTTGTCCATTAGGCTTGAGATTTGTTGCACTTCGAGAAAGTTTTTCCATTTTTCTTTTCTTGACGGGTGGATACCTAAATTCAAAACAAACGATTAGATGGACACTTGACAAATAGATGTGAAACAGTATTTTTTTTTCCTATGTGACAAACAAAATAAATAATTATAATGTTCAAAGGCTGAAGTTGGTGTCACTGTTACTGTTTTATAGAATTTCCGCTTCTTTATGCTATTTTCTAAGCCTTTTTCACAACAACAGACGTAAAATGTCCTGCGGTGTGACGCCACACTACAGTAAAGAGAAAATATACAGATATTACTGATTTCAACTGCAAATCACATATGTTAAAGTTTAAGAAGCCTTTTCTAAAAATCATCATTGAAATTCAACATACAGTTATTTTTCACAACTGTTTTTCAGTTCCACTCCTTACTTGCACCTTCTTTTCTCACTCACTCGCATAGAAATATTTCGTAAAATGAGAAAAAGTTTTACTGCACTGTTTATTTTTTGTGATAGTTAAATTATGCAATGCTTTAAAAGCTACATCATGATAAAAATCGAATTAACTTAATTAAGGCATTTAGTTGCATTTAAAGTGATGTCACACCACATGACTTCCATGTCACGCCGCAGGACGGCATTTATGTAACAAAATTTTGCTTGTTGTAAATATTCCTGTATATTGTTTTTGTATGTAAAAACCTTTTTTTTTTTATTAAGTTCATATTTGTAAAATAATGCCAAAGCTCTTATGAATTATTCCAAATATTGCTGGTTTATTTTATAGCTGTTTATATTTCATGTCTCATTTATGTTACAGTCACACCGCAGGACATTTGGCATAAAAGCCTTTAAATAAACAGGAACAAAAAATATTTTTTTTATCCAAAAGTAAAACTACAACATAAAATACAGTAATCTGCTTCATTTACATATGATTGTTGTAAGAAATAACATATTTTAGTGAGTATTTACACTATGTTACATTAAAATCACATGTCACGTCAACCACCCACATGCGATAAGATGCGAATTCAGCTGCAAATTCAAGAGTCAGGCAAAGTCATGACATGTTAAATGGGAATACCTATGCTCTTTGGGAACCTCGTGGCCAGTTCTGTAGATGTGCGACAGCAGTGCAGTTCGACTTGCGTACGGACAGCCGCACGTGCAGCTGTAGGTCCTTCCGCAATCCTCGGCGTGCCTCTTCAAGTCCCATTCTGTGCTGTATCCGTTGCTGCACTTTAGACATTTGTGCTTCTTCTCTGCGTGCATCTTCATAAAATGCTACCCGATATAAAAAGAAGGTACACAGTGTTCAGTGGTCGAATCCAATACCATAGTGCACATGCAGGTCACCGGGGTAATCATTTTACTTACCTGCTTAACCAGCGCAAACTGGGAAAAAGGTCTGTTAGGGCCTCTCGGACAGCCCTCTATCGGACAACAGTAGAGCTTCTGTGAACCTTTCATATTCTTTCGTACCGTAGGATTGAAGATACCCTCCTAGGAAATGACAAAAAATTATGAAACAACTTACAAAGTGCCGATTAGATACAGAAGCGGGGCAAAAATGTCAAAAAAATCAACCCTACTAGGGATTCCTTCATAAATTTCACCTTTGCCTTAAAGGTGGGGTCTCCGATATTTGAGCTAAACAAAAAAACAAAACAAACGTGTAGCCGATGAGCAGAAAGGGGCGTGTCTTGTCAATATGGGCGGAGAGAGTGTTCAGTGCGCATGTGTGACATCAGCAGAAAGCGGTTTTAACATTGACATGGAGGATAAAAACAAAGAAAGAAAGAAAGCGAAGAAAGACTTACGATAAGGTAAGAAGTAGGACGTGTTAATATAGGATCAGCTTTCCAGCGCTGGAGAGAACTGAAGGAGCAGGAAGTTGGTCACATATTCACAGATTGGAGTTTCCTGAGTCAATAACTCCTGAGCTAAACACTGTTACTACACAAATAACACCTCTTTTCTATCGTAGTAATGTAGAGACGCAGCTACAACCGTGTTTTGTGTAGTAACAGCGTTTAGCTCAGGAGTTATTGACTCGGGAAACTCCAATCTGTGAATATGCGCACATGCGCACTGAACACTCTCTCCGCCCATATCGACAAGACCCGCCCCTTTCTGCTCATTGGCTACACGTTTGTTTTGGTTGGTGGCCCAACGCAGTTTTCAGATGCATTCTCAAAAATCGGAGACCCCACCTTTAATGTTGCAGAAGATACAGAACTTTTCCAAGTATGTCTGAGTATTCATCTGAGAACGGAGTGCTGACATCAAACACCCTGAGATTACACTGTTGATGATCAGGACGGGCTGTACACTGCATGCTTGGGTTTCTAGAGTAGGTGCTAAAATCAAGTACCACATCCTGTGACTAAACCAAATTACAAATGCTAATGTTCCACAGTCTTATGTAACTAAGGGAGAAGTGAAAAGGTTAATGTACTGAGCATAAAAAAAAAAAAATCAATGCAGTAGCTCAGAGCAGTGGACATTTTGTGCAGCAGGGAACATTTTATTTTTCTGTGGACAGCAAAATAACTGCAGCTCTTTAATTTAATGCTATTTCAAGGGGAGGACAAGTCTAAAGAGAAAGAGCTCAAGTAAAATTTGTTCTAGACTATTCTTTTTCTCTGCCTTGCAAAAAGTAGGTTCAACAACCAGAGAGTTTTGAGTGGAACCGTACTACATTCGGCTTTCCTCGCAAAGTGTTTGAGCTCCGAAGTGGGGCTTTTTTCCCCTGTTTTAAGATAATATTAGCCACAACGTTTTAGCCTAACAACTTTAACAAGTCTATCGATGTTCAACCCCTGATTTTAAATGGACGGCTATATTTTATCCAAACGTTGTAAGAGAGAACGTCGTGTTAGCATTCAGCAACAGTTTTAGCAACTTTTATGTGGCTTTAAGAAACTCAGAGAGAAAGACTGACGTTTTCTTTTGTCTTCGTTGCTCTCAGAGGAGAAAGTGTGTGACAGGACAGAGGACCGAACAGAGAGGTACTTTATAAGCAGAAGCACACAGAATGGTCGAAGTCTATTTTAATGCAGGTCAGGTCTTTACTCTTTTCCATTATGGCTGTTGAGGGCTACCTTTTAAATGATCGCTGCCCCACTGGATTGGATGCAATCTGATAACCAGATAACTTAATTAGACCTGTCTATTGGGTGTGACCTGTTTCACATTCACTGCATGCTGAGTATCAGGGTTATGTATGCAGAGAGAGATATGTACACTTAAACTGCATGTGAAGATGCACCTGAGACACAGATTTAAATACGGAACCACTTCAGGAAGTCGGAAACATGGTCATTTACACCCTCGGGACAAGTATTCAATTAGCCGAGCATGTGGCGGTGGCACAATTCATAAAATCATGCAGCTACAGATCATAAACCTCAGATAATCTTTTCTACAGAATGTCGTGAGCTGGCAGAAAGGCTACTGTAACTCTGACGAGTGGAACCCGACGTGGTCTTGTGTTTCTCTAGACTGTATGCACCTGGAGTTGTGACATGTTCCATGTTCCGAGTCGCTTTACTGCTCAACACAGATGTAAAGTGTCGGTCATTTTAGTAACCGAAGCCTTGCTGTCAGCTCAAACCAGTCCGGATGCTCAGTCTTTGTAGTCTTTCGAGACTCAGGGGCTTTTTACACCTGGTCACTTCACACGTTTTCTGTGATAGCTATCCGATGGTAAAAAGACCAGGTCTAAATGCCCTCAAAGCGTGTTCCGTTTCAATTACCCCGGAAATGAGGTCAAATATATTAGCATTTTGGGCGGGAGCAGAAAGATCGGATCGATATCCGATTCGCCGAGATGCGTTTACTAATGTAAATGGAACAGTTTTAACAAATCAGAGAAAACACATGAAGTTACCGGGTGTAATAAGGCCCTCAGCGTGTGTGTGTGTGTACGTATCCCACGTATTAACCGTCATAACACACGACACAAGCCACGGTTCGATCGAAACTGTTCAGAGATATCAAAGTTTTGTAGAATACTTCATTCTGATTGGTCAGGAAGCGTTGATTAATTGTCTACATCTCAGGTTTTATTAGTAACAGCCACAAACTGAACCCTGAAGTGTCGATGTCCGGACACAACGACACGGATTACACAAATTCTCCCTTTTCTCACTAACACGTCATAACACGAACATTTACATAACGACTCGTGAATATGCAAATGAGGGCGTGACGCCACACGCCGAGTACCAATCACTTCTGGAGCTCTTTTTTGGCCCGGAAGTGTTGACAACAATGTTAGCATTAGCCGGCTAGCTTCGTTGTGCGTTATAACTGTTCATTGTTAGTTTAATAAAGCCGTTATTGAGTAGCAGTGAAGCAGCATTAATGCGCTGTAAGTAAATAAACACCTTGACTCGGTGGGACTTGACCAGGTGCATGTTGAGCGCCGGGGTGTTGGGGAGGATTTTGCCGCATCCTTGAACCGTGCACAAGATGTTGGTCCGCACTTTGGTCAGCTCCGTTATGGACGGTTTAATAATCTCTTCTCTGGGACACGAAGCACCGGCGCAGTCCGACTCACCCGCCTCGGTGGCCGCCATGTTGGAATCCTTCATGCGCTCGCGCGGCTTTCCGACTCCAGGCGACGTCGAAGCTGCACGCGCAACCCTCGTATGCAAAGATCTACTTCCGGATGCGCTTAGCAACAACCACGCCTACTCAGCGTTGCCCTAGTAACCGCTTAGCGTGAAAACAGTTCTGTATTCATATCATTTTGTTTCTTTTATTTTTTATCACCAACACAATTATTTAACAACTAAAATAATTATGTAGAAATTTGTAGTAATAATAATAATAATAATAATAATACTTTTTTACTTTAACACAGAAAATGTTTAAAATGTTTATGTCAATGAAAATATGTATGTAAAAAAAAACTTTCATTTTTCAATGGTTAGAAAATATGTTATTTTTTTAAACCCTCGTTAAAATATTTGTTTTAATCTCTAAAAAGGATCACTGAATAATAATACATGTTTATAATTAATAAACAATTTTAATATGTAATTATTTTTCTGTTAAAAAAGTCTTTTAAAATTTCTAGAAAATGCCTAAATTTGTTCACTTATTTTTTTATTTTATTATTTTAAAATATTACTTTTATTATTACTTTATTTAAAAATCGTTCATTTCAAATTCTGTACATTTATATAGAATAATGAATAAGTTGTTTAATATTTAATTGACTGACTAAAACATGACAAACCACAATAAACACAACAATCCACATGACAAACCACAATAAACACAACAATCCACATGACAAACCACAATAAACAAGTGATTTTATACCTAACTTTTAAAAGCTTTTATTTAAAACTTTGTAAAATGGATTAAACATACTTGGGTTTAAAGTGTAAAAAATACCATGTAAGAACACCATAAGAATCACATTAAGTCTAGCGTGCAGGCGTCTGGCTCGTGGCTCCTGGAACCTTCTCAGCGATCACGAAGTAGTTCCTTCCTTTGTGTGTGATGGAGGATAAGAGAGGAGTGACGGGAGATTCAGCCATACCTGTCAGTCAGAAAGTCAATATTATTATTACTGATTAATAACCTCGGTCATCTCCATGACTGTGTGAACCACCTTTAAGCCTCATTTCACTTATTTTGCAGCAATGATGTAACTCAGTAATTACAAACACACTGATCCTGGTACACTAACACCACCTAAAGGTCGTCCAGGTAAATACCCTTACGTGCAACAGCTGATTTCTATTTAATTTCTTATTAGTAGTTATTTAGTCCTGACAGAAAGTGATGGTTTAAGCCATGCCACATTCTGCACAGATTATTAAACATATTATGTGGCTGGACGTTCTTTCCATTCTTGAATGCTTCTGAGTTGTTTCATAAACCCCCCAGAAACCCATTCACTCCATACACATCTATCTGTTTAGACAATTTGACAATTAGTTTTTATTTTAAACGTTTTGGACTGAAGGCGAATCAGGAGCAGAACTTTGCAATCTCTTGCCCTATATGGTGGAGCTGTTACTATAGAAACGACAATACATTAGAGAGCGTGCAATGATATAAGGAACTATAAGAAGCTCTATTATTTTGGTCTAATTAGCTTTGAATGAAAGAAAGAATGAAAGAAAAGGAAAGAAAAGAAAAAGAGAGGCTGGAACTAATTTACTGCAAGGTTTTACTACAACAAAAAATAGATCCATTAACATAAAAAGCACCAGGTCTTCGTTCATTAAAGGTGCGGTGCACGATCTCTGAAAGCCAATGTTGACATTTGAAATCACCAAAACAAACACGCCCCTAACCCAAATGGGTGTCACTCCTGTTTTGATAGCTCCGCCCCACACATATATACGTAACCCAGCAACTATTATGGCGGATCCTGTTGGATCAGCTGGCCGAGGGGATATTTTTATCAATAAATGAACACAATGAGTAATATTATGGTAATACAGATGTGTTTTTGTAGCACTGTGTGTTGTAGCGTGAAAGGTTTAGCTCTGTTTCACGCGGAAGACGACGTTCGACACCTAGAACCCGAGGCAGAGGTAATGGCAGGTATCCGCCATGTCAATGTTTCAATCGCTTTCTGCTAATGTCACACATGCGCACTGAACACTCTCTCCGCCGCATATTGACAAGACACGCCCCTTTCTGCTCATTGGCTACACGTTTGTTTTGTTTGTCGGCCCGACTCGGTTTTCTGAAGCATTTTTCAAAAATCGTGCACCGCGTCTTTAACAAAACAAACATTTCTGTGGTACAAAAGGATTTAAGGACATCAGGACCATCCTAATGTAAACGTAATGTTTATGAAATCATGGTTGATGATGTTCCAGTGACAGTAAGAGATTTATCCCTCACTGAAAGGGTTTGTGTGAGTCAGGAAGCAGCTCACCGGTGGACACGCAGTGCCGCAGGGACTCCAGGAGGTTTGGGCTGGAGAACTTGACCACGCCTCTGAAGAGCTCGTCTCGGTCACTGAGTGTGTCGTTGCTGCTGCCTCTGTACCGGGTTTCGAGCTGAAGAGAAAAAAAATCTCGTTTTATTCGTAGCTCTAAAAATCAGATTTATTTACTCAGCGTTAATTTGAGCCGTGTTCAGAGTCTAGAAATCAACGACTGAATCTTTTGATCCTGTAATACACAGTTGAATACACAGGTTGAATACACACTAATGAACCCTTTCACGCAGCTGATCTTCTGGACAGTTCATTCAAGGCTTCTTAAAATGTTTTAGTTATTTAAAATATTTTAGGAATATGTATAAGTGCAGAAAACGATCAAACTCATAAAACGTTTTGGTGCCAAAATCCATTAAACAAAAATTTTTGTTTAAAGATTTTAGATTTTAAGATTTCTTTAAACAAGATTTTTAAGAATTTATTTCTTACTGAACTGTGAAAAAAAAGTAAACAACGATCATATCTTAAAAAAAAAAAAAAAAAAAGAATAGAAAAAAAAAAATCACAAAATAATACACTAAATATTTAATAGCCCTGAATGTTATAAATTTATTTATTTATTTATTTATGGACAATCCGTTTACTTTTTGATAACAGATGTCTATTAGACCCCGTGGTACGACATGCAGAGGTTAAAAAGCTGACTTTTTCTTTCACCGTCCCAGGGTAGTAACTTGTGTGGGAAATTAAAGGGGAAAAAAGGCGCACAGAGAATCGAAGGTGTCTTCGCTCTCGTTCTGGCTGATGTTTAAAGGTGGGGTCTCCGATGTTTGAGTAAACTGAGTCGGGCCGACAAACAAAACAAATACAAAACAAATCTGTAGCCAATGAGCAGAAAGGGGTGGGGCTTGTCAATATGGGCGGAGAGAGTATTCAGTACGCATGTGTGACATTAGCAGAAAGCGGTTTTAACATTGACATGGAGGATAAAAACAAAGAAAGAAAGAGAAGAAAGACTTACGATAAGGTAAGAAGTAGGACGTGTTAATATAGGATCAGCTTTCCAGCGCTGGAGAGAACTGAAGGAGCAGGAAGTTGGTCACATATTCACAGATTGGAGTTTCCTGAGTCAATAACTCCTGAGTTAAACGCTGTTACTACACAAATAACACCTCTTTTCTATCGTAGTAATGTAGAGACGCAGCTACAACCGTGTTTTGTGTAGTAACAGTGTTTAGCTCAGGAGTTATTGACTCGGGAAACTCCAATCTGTGAATATGTGACCAACTTTACTTAAGACGCCGAGGCGCTTTTTTCCTTCTCGATAGGTGAGTAACGTTGGTTTTGTTTTGTTACACAGAACTAATATATGTCTTTGTCCTTTACATGATTATGCTTGTGTGTCATTTTTACTTGTTTGTTTATCTGCAATCGTATTGTTCTTCCCTTCAGCTATGATAAAGACACGTTTCTTTCCAATAGTTGCCTGGGTTACGTATGCATGTGTGGGGCGGAGCTATCGATACAGGGGTGGGACCCGTTTGGGTTAGGGGCGTGTTTGTTTTGGTGATTTCAAATATCGACATTGGCTTTCAAACATCGGAGACCCCACCTTTGATGTCATGACGAACGTTTCTTCCTCACCTTGTACACGGCCGTTTCCAGTTTAGGCATCGCCCCAACACCGAAAGCCTCACAGGCCATCTGATGTGTTCTCTCGGCCAACCCCGCATGCTCCTTATCGATGTTAGGATCTGTAGAGAGGAAAATAAATAAATAAATAAATAAATAAATAAATAAATAAATAAATAAATAAATAAATACGACCATCCTGAGCTCCGTCACTGAACAGAAATAACGCTCAGTCTTGATTCGTGATTATAGAAAAATACGAATAAAATGTACACACGCGAAGGAGCAGCGTTCCTTTCCTTTAAGGTCCGTTCCTGATTTGGGAAAACCTGGAGGAAAAAAAAAAAGATATTCAGGACGAGTAACGAGCAGCAGAGCTGAGAAATATGATGATGATGATGATGATGATGATGAAGAGGATGATGATGGAGATAATATCGATGAATGGTGATAAATGACGTCTCAGGACACTTGTTTGGTTTGAAGCAGCTGATTAAAAGTGGAAGAATTTTTGTACTGAACGTTTTTACTCTCCGTCTTTTCAGTAAAAATATCATTAAATATCATTAAATTTTTTTCTAAATGCAATTCTAATATTTTTTTGTGATGCTTCAAACCTACATACATCTTTCATTTTTTCCAGGAAAAAACAAATTCGATCCGATCTTACAACAAACGGGAAAACAGAAATGAAAATGTTCGGATATAAACTCGTACTTTACTGTATGATTTTTTCAAATTTAATTCTACATGCACTTTGTTATATTTTCAATGGATTTGCAAATGCTATGTATATTTTCAGTGTAAATACAGTTATAATTATTTCCCTGACTTTTATCTTTGTTAAAAGTTTTTATTTATTTATTTTTTAAAGTGTCCTAATCTTAAAGGAACAATTATACAGGATTCATATCTATAGGAGTTTTTCAGTAGTAAAACTAGTAGTATCAAAAAAAGGAAAATAAATGGCAATAATAACAATATTAATATTTATACATAAAATAATGTATCTTATTAAATAATCATTCATTCATTCACTCATTTTCTACCGCTTATCCGAACTACCTCAGGTCACGGGGAGCCTGTGCCTATCTCAGGCGTCATCGGGCATCAAGGCAGGATACACCCTGGACGGAGTGCCAACCCATCGCAGGGCACACACACACACACACACACACACTCTCATTCACTCACACACTACGGACAATTTTTCCAGAGATGCCAATCAACCTACCATGCATGTCTTTGGACCGGGGGAGGAAACCGGAGTACCTGGAGGAAACCCCTGAGGCACGGGGAGAACATGCAAACTCCACACACACAAGGCGGAGGCGGGAATCGAACCCCCAACCCTGGAGGTGTGAGGCGAACGTGCTAACCACTAAGCCACCGTGCCCCCTTTAAATAATTATATAATACATATATATTTAAATATTATTTAAACATATTAATTATTAAATATTATAAGTTCTTTATAATTTCACAGCTTAATTTGTACAACATCCGCTGCACGCGCACTCCATACACGTGTCTCATTTTAAATCTGTTCAACAGGGTATAAAAATATTAAAAATCAAAACATGCGTCATTAAATTTCTAGAACTCAATAAATAATTGTATAAATAATCCTGAGAGCTTCACCTGCTGATATTGCTTCATGAGCAGGTCTCGCATGGCGGTGAGGCTTCTGCCGCTCAGGTGAGCCTCGTTTATGGAGGTGTGTCTGGTGGACAGAACTAAAGCCTGAGAACGAGAGCGATAAAAAGCGGTCAGATTCTTACAGACAAATCTACAGCGTGTAAAAAAAAAAAAAAAAAATCTTCAGCTGATGAAGATGTGAATAAAAAAAAAACCTGATAGAGAAAAGGCTTGTGTTTGGTTGAGAGATTGAGGATAAACACGTAGGGAGTCTGGAGGTAATGAACAGCGTAAGTTGGTTTCAGGTGGTTGGGTTTGTTGAGGTTATCACCCCACGCCATACGGATCCACACAGCGCCGTCGTCCTGCTTCCTCATCCTGACGGATACCTGCGACCGCAAAGGATCATGGGTAAGAACCCGAGCTGATACTGAGATCACGTTCATTAATTAAAATAATACAAAAAAAAATAATAATAATAAAATAATAATAGTTTTCTATATATAGCTCCTTTCCACAGTTCATCAGCTAACAGACATCGGGGAGAACACGAATAACAACAATAAACAAACAATAAACAAACAATAAACAACTATCAAAATGCCAAAAATGAACAAAAACAGATGAACACAGTTTTTATTACAATAACCACTCTTTAAGAAGTAAAACAGTACAACAATGTACAAGAAGCTTAATGAACTGAATCTGAAATAAGACAAAAAAAAAAAAATCTTAAAAAAAATAATAAATAACGTGACGTGACGTGAAAATTCAATTTTGCAAAATGAATTGAAATCCTGTTTACGTACAAGTTTACTTCAAGTTCAATTGATCCTCAGCTTGATTTACACAAAAACATTGATTTACATTCAAAAAGTTTTCACACCATAAAGCAGGTTTGTCCCCCTTTACGTTCCCTGGGCCTCGTTTCTAAAGCTATATACAATAAATATGTAGCATGTGCAATGGTTTAGTTTTCTACAGCATTAAACTGCACCGTTACTAATTAATAAATGTTTCTTTTTCTTAGTTTTTCTTTTAAAAATTGTAGGATTTTTCTCGTAGTTTTCATCGTTTCTTTATATTCATGCTGTCCGGTAGCTCTGTCTGTGTTGTGTGTTATTTACACTTTAGTTGCTTTCTTAACCGTAATATTACACACATTAATATTACACAAAGAAAGAAAGAAATAAGTATCATCCATCCATCCTTGGCCTAGATACAGGTCAATATATTTTCCCCTTCTACCTCCGAGAACACTTTATATTGCCATTTACTTCATTATGTCATTTGAGCCTTTTACCTTTTATGGAGTTTTGTGGGCGTCACCAAATGCAAATTAGCTACAAGTGAAGAAAATCAGCGGTTTCCCCAACTAAATAATAAATAAAGCCCAATTTCTTATTTGGATTGTTTAATTTCCTTCACAAACGGATTGTAAAATAATTTATTTTTAATGCCTTACGTGTTGGACGACTTCCTCTAAGTGACATACAAACATCTCCTTAAACTGGGTGAAATCTACAGAAACGGCTTCATCTGTGGAGAGAGAAGAAAAAAAAAAAAACGCAAATGTTTTAACCCAGTTTGTTTATGTGATAATGGTGCAAATGTGATCATGATTAAAAAAAAAAAAAAAAAAAAAGATACCTTCTGCTTCAGTGAGTTTAAATGCATGCCACGTTCCTTGATTCGGGTTTTCTATGTGATCTGATTAAAAAAAATAAATCAGTAAGAGTAAAAATACCAAAATCAGCATCGACACTGTGACACGATAATGTTTCAGCTTTAACGAACAGCTTATGCAGAAGAAATGTAGAAATAAGTAGCGATGCTTAGTAAGAAAGAAAATATGAAATGTAGAAAAAGTAAAACCGATGGAACGAAAACATGATCGACAAACTAACATCCAGCTTCAAGAAGGAAAAATCTCACTCACAGACCATCTCCAGCTTCGTCACGTCTTTTAAACTCAGACTGCTTTCCTGAAGGTAGAGAAAGAAAAGTAAAAAATGGCTAGAGATGCTGTGATTGACAGGACATGGTGCCTCTGTTCCATGAAGACTGAAGGTGACTCTGTGAGGATCCTGAGACATCTAGAGATCTACCAGCTTCAGTTTGACTCTGCGATACTAAAGAGTAGATGCCCACTCCATGTGGTCTTTGAGGACAACAACCTCCTCATCAGTACAACATTTATCAGACTGTATATTTATAATCACACCCTCCAGTGTCACCCAAATGAGGATGAGGTTCCCCTTTGAGTCTGGTTCCTCTCAAGGTTTCTTCCTTTACCATCTAAGGGAGTTTTTCCTCCTCGTAGTCACCTGAGTCACCTCAGACTCGTTCATTAAGGATAAATACATACACATTAAAAATATAAGTCTAATATGAATCTTGAATTTTGTATTATATAAATCTTTATGTTATTCTTTATAATAACCTTTTGTTATACGTTTATGTTCTGTAAAGATGCTTTGAGACGACGTCCATTGTAAAAAGCGTTATACGCGATATACAAATACACATTGTTGTATTAATACTGTAAAACCGTTATGTGTTCAGACTCTATCATTGATATTATTGTGGATCGGAATATCGAACAGACCTGTACAGGCTGTGGAATTTTGAACCTCCACTGAGACGAGGCCGACTCTAAGAATTTTCTACTGCTTATCCGAACTACCTCAGGTCACGGGGAAGCCTGTGCCTATCTCAGGCGTCATCGGGCATCAAGAGATAAACTTGAAATGAACTGAATAAACAGAGCGACTTACATTATATTATTTTTTATACAACTGGGCCATTGAGGGTTAAAAGGGCATTGCTCAGGGGCCGGGGGCACTGTGGCTTAGTGGTTAGCACGTTCGCCTCACACCTCCAGGGTTGGGGGTTTGATTCCCGCCTCCGCCTTGTGTGTGTGGAGTTTGCATGTTCTCCACGTGCCTCGGGGGTTTCCTCCGGGTACTCCGGTTTCCTCCCCCGGTCCAAAGACATGCATGGTAGGTTGATTGGCATCTCTGGAAAATTGTCCGTAGTGTATGAGTGTGTGTGTGTGTGTGTGCCCTGCGATGGGTTGGCACTCCGTCCAGGGTGTATCCTGTCTTGATGCCCGATGACGCCTGAGATAGGCACAGGCTCCCCGTGACCCGAGGTAGTTCGGATAAGCGGTAGAAGATGAGTGAGTGAGTGAGTGCTCAGGGGCACAGCAGTGGCAGCTTGGTGGATGTGGGATTCGAACCTTCAACCTTCTGTGTGCTGGCCCAACGCCTTAACCAGTGGGCTGCCACATGCGTGATGACGTCACACACTGTTATAGACTATAGACTATTAAGTGTAAGAGTTTTTTATAACTCAGTAAAGCTTTGTAGAGGATATAAGGTTAGGTTTGTGGACATACCTCACATTTAGAGATGATATTCTCCAAAAGCAGCCACTTTGGTTGTGTGTAGTCCAGATCCTGGAGCTGCTGTGATGATAAACAGCCCCAGGAACTTAAAGAGCTCTGGATCTTTTTACTGCTTAGTCTTCTTAAAATCCGCTGTAAAAGAGCCCGAGCTTGTTCGTCCATTTTAGAGCTTAGTTTACCGTCTAATTTTAATAGTTTAACGACCTTAAATATATCGGGAGTCACAATAAAGGAGCAGCAGCAGCAGCAGCACAATCAAAATAAACCGCCAAGACTCACCAACGGGTTTGGGATTTTCCTGCTGGTTTCAGATCAGTTAGTCTAACTCAGGTCGTGGGTTCAACCGCTTTACATAAAAACACAAAACTGATCTCGAATCAGTAGTTAGCGTACGCTTGTGCGTCACGTACTTCCGTATACATTAGAGTAAATTTCAAAATAAAAGTCACGGAAACGTTATAAAAGTCCGGTTTGGATAAATAAAAAAATTAAAAAAGGGACACAAATATCGTTCAACGATATAGTGTTTTAGAAAAGCGGAATTTTATTATATGTGTTGATTTTATTGTGTACCTAATACAAATTGTCGGTGAGTGTAAAATTAAAATAGTTTGCGTATTTAACGTTTACTTTAAGGGTTAATGGTGCTGCCAGCTATCGGGGTGAAAGTTCAGCTCTCCTGTATGGTGGAGTCTCGTATACTGTACGACATCATAGCAACACTTTAATGGCGTTTTTAATATAAAACAGAGTTCAAAATCCACCGAAAAACCAAAGGCAGGTTTGTTTGTTAACCTGATTTGTATTTCAGCTCATTGCTAAATAAAGCCACGAGTTCGTTTTAAGCAGAAATGCATGCAGTGTGACTTTGGGTAGGGATTAGAATTAAAGGTTAATTATAATCAGCATCATTTATTTTTTATTATGTGATAAATCACGTGACAGATCAGTAATCTGAGGTCAGGGTGTTGTAACCCAGTGCACATGTACTACACTATTGGAGGTCATTCATTGTTAAACACAAGCTTTGCCCTTCACCAGGTTATTAGACTTGATATAAATAAATAGAAAGCTGGGGAATAGAAAGCATTTGTATAAAAGAAGCATATAAACTGTTATAAAGCATGTAGTCGCTCAGTTCTGATACTTTATAATCGATCTCTATGTTATCTTTATATATTGGTTGTTTCCAGCAGGTTTGTACAATACAATCAACCTGATAAAATACAGAATATGACCAAAAGTGTGTTTATGACCGTTTGTTATACGCACG